>NW_008698469.1:0-328 GCF_000695815.1 Acanthisitta chloris
GCCCTACAAATGCACCTGGGAAGGCTGCACGTGGAAGTTTGCCCGCTCCGATGAGCTGACCCGGCACTTCCGCAAGCACACAGGCATCAAACCCTTCCGCTGCTCGGACTGTGACCGCAGTTTCTCCCGCTCTGACCACCTGGCCCTGCACCGTCGGCGGCATGTCATGATGTGAGGAGTCCCAGGGGCGCCTGGCTGGGATGGGGGACAGTGGTGGGAAACGAATCCACATCCCCTCCCACTCCTCCATGCGCGGTGCAGGGACTGTGGGAGCAAACCGTGCCTGCTGCAGGAGCCCCATTGGCACAGGACATGAAACAATGGATTC
>NW_008698470.1:0-328 GCF_000695815.1 Acanthisitta chloris
TCAGTGCCCAAACACCTCTGGATGAAGGACCTGGAGTTGGTGCAATATTCCCCCAGGCCAATGTTCTCTGTTCCTGGCTGAGCCCATCATGGACACCTCATCCCCACACAGGAGCATGGACATATCCCACTTGGAATCTCATCCCGAAGCTGTAAGACACCAGTGATGAAGCTGCACGAGAGAGGAGACCAAGCCTGGGGACCAAGCATGAGACCAAGCCTGGGGACAGCACTGGAGAATGGTGACCTCCACACCCCTGAACAGACTCCTCTGCTGCCAGAAGAACCTACAGAGGTGGCATTGGCTGCTCCATCCCTGGAAGAGTTCC
>NW_008698471.1:0-328 GCF_000695815.1 Acanthisitta chloris
TAAAGAAGGAGAAAGGTAGACAGGTCCAGATACTTCCAGACCAGCTCTGTGGGCTCAGGGAAATCAGGGAGGCACAAACTCCGGACAGTGGCTTCCCTGGACAACAGAGAAGTACAGATGTGCCATGAGGCCATTGCTGTCAAAGGCTGCTGCCAGCTCGGCAAAGCACAGTGGGGGTCCCACACCCCCCAGGGCCACCACCCCAGAGCTGCAGTGCAGACAGCGAGGGGTGACAGAGCCACAGCTCTGACGTGTGTCTGTCAGGCTGGACCTGCAGGCCCTGCCCTCCATGGGGACCCCTGCCCAGCCGTACCCCCAGCACAGGATC
>NW_008698472.1:0-328 GCF_000695815.1 Acanthisitta chloris
ATATGAAACTCCAGGAAGAGATACTGAAACAGATGAGATGGGTATAAAGGATGGAAGTTTCTTCTGTCCAAGCCACTTGGGCTTATCCTTAGCAAACTGAATTACTTTTAGTGGCATTGCATGGAATGGCAGTACATGAGCACAAATCAAGAAATGCTGATCAGCTACTTCTAGTCTCATAGCTCATTACAATATTGCAGAAAAACAAGGATGTACTTGTATGTGTTATTTGCCTTCTGTCATGCTGGTACATTACAATTACCTGACATGAGATAGTTTTGCAAATATAGAGCAATGACACTCAATAAAACAATTAAGTTGCAACTTA
>NW_008698473.1:0-328 GCF_000695815.1 Acanthisitta chloris
GTGCCTAGGAAAAAGACTTGAACATCTGTGCACCTCTTCATCACTAATTTGTAAACTTGTTTTCTTCTTATTTTTTGTAGAAATCCTCGTTACCAGCCAACATGTTTCAGGCCACGGTTCTTACTAGTTGAAGAGCCAGGATCTGGGCAAGCTTTCGATTTGGCATCTGCAGTAATACACGCCCTGGAAAAGTTTCCAGTTTATGCACTGGACACACCAACCTTGTTTTCTAACGTATCACCTGATGAAAAATGTGCACAGGTATCATCTTTTACATTGGTCTCATGGGACTAGTGAACCATATATAAACTAGTGAAGTAAGCAAAAT
>NW_008698474.1:0-328 GCF_000695815.1 Acanthisitta chloris
CAGGCATCTTCCTATCCCAGTGGAGGATACAGACCTCTCTCCTCCCTAACTCAGAGCTCCAAAGAAACCTGGCTCTGTTAACAAGCCCTCCTCATGAATTACCCTATGGTGTAGCCAAAGCATGTCATTAGGAGGGCAGACTGGTGACTGGAGAAGACTACAGTCACAATGCATGACCTTCCCAAAATACATATTAGGGACACTTTTAAAGTCTGCATTATGATGGCAGAGGAAGGGATGGGCTGTGCCTTATATAAATGATCTCGTTTTTAGCAAAAAAGAAACACAGATACATATATCAAGCCACTGTGCATTTGGGAGCAGCTGA
>NW_008698475.1:0-328 GCF_000695815.1 Acanthisitta chloris
TATTTTCTGGATGAGCTTGAGGAGATTAGAAGAGCCAAACACATTTAAAATTCACAAACTGCTGTTTTTGTTTTGCTGAACTAAACATGCATAGCTCTGAACTCCTTTCTTCAGAGGTGTTTGTGTGGCTCTAGGATTATGGGCACACTGTAGGACATTTCTGGTTTGAACAAAGACATTTTTAAAGGATGTTAATTAAGGTAATTTAGGGGTTCCAGTCTGCATTCTGCAACAGCTGCTAAGAACTAGTGGATTGATATTCATTCCACTCTGCTGGTCCTTGAGGTACGAGTGTCTCTTTCCCATGGCCAGCCAGATATCCTCACTG
>NW_008698476.1:0-328 GCF_000695815.1 Acanthisitta chloris
GACAATCCTTGGCTCTGTGCCCCAAGGACAGACCAGGCTGGCAGCAGAGGCAGTTTGGGCACTGGAACAGCTTTGTCCCCATGGGGAGTGACCTGTGTCCCCACGGGGACAGCTCTGAGCTCTGCCCCAGCCTGAGTTCCTGGGCAAACATTTGCTCTGTGCCTGGCAGAGCATTTCCTGCTCCTGGGGCAGTCACGAGGCTCAGAGCAGTTTGCAGAGTGACTCATTCAACCTGTGCCAGCCTTGGCCTCAGCGTGGCTTGGGCAGCAGCTTTGGTGGCAGAATGGGCAGGGCAGGAGCAATGTCTCAGCCTTGGTGGCATCACCAC
>NW_008698477.1:0-329 GCF_000695815.1 Acanthisitta chloris
TAGTTCTTCCTTCCCCAAAATGCTTCTGTGTCCTTGAAAAACTAAAAGTCATCTCTTTCTCTTTTCTCCTGATACCACCTTGGCCAGATTGTTGATGGGACTGTGCCCAACAAGAAAGTTTGGCTGGGAGAGACGAGCTCTGCCTATGGAGGAGGAGCTCCCAGGCTGTCCAACACATATGTTGCTGGATTTATGTGAGTACCATGTCCCAGGTGAGGGGGAATTACACCTCTTCCCAGCTTCAGAGGGCTGTGTACTTGCCCCATGGGAGGGATGTGGCTTCCCCAGGCTTCCATAGCCAGATCAGATGAAGCCTTGAGCAACCTGCT
>NW_008698478.1:0-329 GCF_000695815.1 Acanthisitta chloris
ACAGGGGAGAAAAAGGGAGGTTTAGCAACTCTTAGCTCCAGATTTGTTAAACCCCTACTTTATCTCTCCAAACCCAGTCACCACCCACATGAAGCAGCTCCTATTCAAGACCTGTGGCAAAGACAGCCTTTGCAGTGCTTCCAGAGAGTGATCTGAACCTGCCAAACACATTTGTGCTGATGGCCTTAACCAGGATTGATCTCCTTATCTCCTGGGATGCAAGGCAAAAAGCTAACCCGCTGAATCCCTCAGCGCTCGTATTTTAGAGGTTTGAGAGTCAAAGGGGAAATATCTTTCATGTACATTTTTAAATGACAGGGGTTTTACTG
>NW_008698479.1:0-329 GCF_000695815.1 Acanthisitta chloris
TAAATAGAAGATATGGAAGTGAGCAGCTGAGAAGGAACTACAACCAAGCAAAGGTCAATGGCTGATTGTGGAACTTCTAGATATATAAGGTTTGGGGAGTTCCATAATCTATTATGTTACTTTTAAAAGACTCTGATATTAATCCCTATAACAGAGAAGTATTGTGTAAGCAAGAACAAAGTAACTTAGTTTCTGTACTTTATATTAGTTTCATTTTATTTCACACTGAAAATAAAAGGAATAGGAATATTTTAGCATAGCACTTTCGTAAAGGGTGGGAAATGGGATTATTACACAACTTTTTAAAAGTCTTGTAGCATTTCTGGGTG
>NW_008698480.1:0-329 GCF_000695815.1 Acanthisitta chloris
AGAAAATTCACCTCTGAAAATTCAGGCAGAAAATTTAATCCCTTAAAATTCACCCCTGGAAATTCAGGCAGAAATTTCACCCCTGGAAATTCACCCCTTAAAATCCAGATACAAAATCCACTGTTAAAATTCAGCCCCAAAATTGACCTCTCAAAATTCACCCCCCAAATAAGACCCCCCAAAAATTCACAAACTCCACTGTCCAAACCCAAACCCATCAAAAGTCACCCCAAAATTTGATTCCCCATAAATTCACCCCCGAAAATTCACTCCCCAAAATTCACCATCAAAAGTCACCCCAAAATTCGATCCCCCATAAATTCACCCCC
>NW_008698481.1:0-329 GCF_000695815.1 Acanthisitta chloris
TGCCCCCTGGGGTATTTCTCTGCCCCTGTGGTGCTCAGAGCTGTGTCCCCACAGGTCACAGTGGAGGAGGACAGTTTCCTCGCTCACCCTACGCGAGACCGAGCGAAGATCCAACACTCCCGACGTCCTCCCACCCGGGGACACCTGATGGCTGTGGTAGGTACAAACCATCCCAGACCTCTGGGCAGGTGGAATTCCACTGGAATTCCAGTGGGAATGTTTCCCTAAAGGGAAGAGGGGAGAGCTCTGACCTCTGGTTTCTGCTCTGGGAGGAGCAGAGGGGATGGGCTGGAGGTGGCTCAGAGTTGGGTTGGGTTGGGTTGGGTTGG
>NW_008698482.1:0-329 GCF_000695815.1 Acanthisitta chloris
AAGTGCATTTAATTTTGTTATGCAATTAGGTTTCACATATATTAAATCCACATCTGACAGACTAAGGGATTTATCCACATGCCACTACCTTGCAACAAAACAGCTCTGGTGCAGGAAAAGAAGTAACAGTAAGAACTCTTTTGACTTTTTAACGAACCAAAATTATTCAGCTGATTAGCTAACAACACCCTGGGCAAGAGACAGCATCAGCAACTGCCCAGGTGACCATGAGAGCAGTCAGTTCCTGTCAGGTCACAACTTCAGCATACAGTTGTACCCCCGACTAGCTGCTTATTACAAAGCAAAGCTGCAGCCTTCCTGCTGCCACT
>NW_008698483.1:0-329 GCF_000695815.1 Acanthisitta chloris
CAAGTTTTCATGCTTCACCCCAACGTGCAGACTTTGGATCAGAAGAAAGTGCTGGAAGGTTCACCTCCTGGCGTCCGCAAAATAGCAAGTGTCAGAGGGTTTGGTCAGATGTTCCACTGACCTATGTTGTCTTTGCTTTCACAGTTCCTATAGCTTTGGTTGGTCTGTGTTTGGTTTGTTTCGTTGCAGATTCTCTCCACTGACATTGCAGAAACCAGCATCACAGTCAACGACGTTGTGTTTGTCATCGACTCGGGCAAGGTGAAAGAGGTATAGTTGCCTCAGACTTTCTTTGGGAAGTAAATTATAGAATCAACCTGGTTGGAAGA
>NW_008698484.1:0-329 GCF_000695815.1 Acanthisitta chloris
ATATACCCCCAATTCCCAGCAGAAACGGGAAGATCTGTTTCTCAGCCTCCCCTCGGCTCCAGTGCCTCTTCCTATAGACTAGCCCCCCACCCCCCCATCCCAGGCATCCTGTGGGACCACCTGGGGAGAAATCCATCTCCCTGGGCGCTCATGCGGGCTGCAATTTTCTCTACGAGAGTCTGTGAGCAACATGGTCAAGGTCGGGCCCACCTCAGCATCCTGTGTGCCTGGGAAACAGGAGGCCTGAAAGACGAGCCCTCCTATGCAAAGAGTGTGGACATCCCCGACCCTGAGCTGTTGTGCCCGGGCGTAGCGGAGGACAGGTGGGG
>NW_008698485.1:0-329 GCF_000695815.1 Acanthisitta chloris
GTGACTAAAACTTCACAACAAGATGATCCTTCCTGCATTTGGGATCAGCTCCTCAAATGGCCTAAAATAGGATATGTACATCAAATTGAACAGGATCACATTACTGAGCTACATGAGGTCTGTGAAATGTGAGGTGAAGGCCATAAGGGTGGGTGTGCAGAATAGACCTTCGTATAGGCAATTCTCTTTGAAATACAAATGCATGAATAAGGGCAACACAGCGAATTAAATTATTCATTAGAGAAGCCTTCTGTTGAAGCAGTACAAAATTGCAGCCAATATAGTGGAAATCCTGTGATACTACCTCATTTCTTTCATCTGGAGCAGGA
>NW_008698486.1:0-329 GCF_000695815.1 Acanthisitta chloris
TTTTTTCTTAGTATGAGCTAAGAGAAGTTCAATAGACTTTCCAGGGAAGTTTTCTATCAGGTAATAATGCAGAAAAAATTTAGTCTGCCAATTTTCAGTTCCTCTATTTTCTAAAAGAATGCATGAATTTGTGCAAATGTAAGCTACATGGAAAGAAGGAAGATTCCTCTTACCTACTGAAGTGGAACAAAACTGCCACAAGCATCACATATTCCCATCCTCAAAACTAACGAAAAAAACGTCTTTTAACCAAATATGTGATTCTTCAGCATTCTACAGATACCTTTAAAAAGTGGAAGAGCAATGAAATAACCCCTCAATGCAAATAA
>NW_008698487.1:0-329 GCF_000695815.1 Acanthisitta chloris
AAAAACCACTTGTTCAAGCAATCTGGCCGAGTTTCACAAGAGAAAGGAGGACTGCATGCAGCAGGTCTTTTGTAGGCACCAGCGGCATTACCATAACAAAAGAAAAGCAAATGAAAAGTATTTCACAGGGAACTTCCTAGGGCAATGCTGATCTGCTCCAGCTGAGGACTTCAAAACAAAATTATGATTATTTGGGGGTGCTTAAGGAAGGCAGAACTTAAAATTAAAATAATGGATATATTATTTTCCTTTGTGTTGCCTTTATTTTCCTGACTTTAGGTTAAAAAGAAGATCATATATAACACAGTCAATTCTTTGTGCTTTAATTC
>NW_008698488.1:0-329 GCF_000695815.1 Acanthisitta chloris
TAGCCAGAGTTTTAGAGGAAAGGAGCAGAGACGATATGTTAGGGTGTTTTTTTCATGGTTGTAATATTCATGCCCTATTCAGATGGCTAATATATTTTGAACAGTGTGGATTTGATTTAATTTTTTTTGTTGGTAAAAGGCTTGAGTTTTGAGGTACCTAACATTACCTAGGATTTCAGGTACCAGTCTTGCAAAACCATTTGAACAGCTTACCTGCAAGCACCATCTATCTCAAAATGACTTGCAAACCCAGTAGAAAAGGGGAGACTTCACTGTGCCAGAATCTAAGTTTCTTCTTGAATACCAGCATATGTTTCAAATTTCTTTTC
>NW_008698489.1:0-329 GCF_000695815.1 Acanthisitta chloris
TGTGATCTTTAAATGATATCCTCTGCCTCCCACAATACAGGTAGCCCTCCACTTCCCCTCCTTATAAACGAGGTTTCACTTTTGAGCTTACAGCACGGTTCGAGACAGCACCTTGTTAACATTCATGATTAATGATGAGTTATATCTCCACAGTGTTGTGTCCCTGATGAGGGATTCTCTGGGAAGGTCTCCTTGAAGGGGCTTCCGACAGTGGTAAATGAGGGCAACGTCCATGGGAACGTTCACACTATTCCCATAAGCATTTAGGACAGAGTGAACTGATGTCTGAATCACCTTTCGTGGATCAACTATCATTTTCCTGGGATTGA
>NW_008698490.1:0-329 GCF_000695815.1 Acanthisitta chloris
TGGCAAATTAAGCACTAGTCCATCTTAAATTTGCAGGGCTAATAACAAAAATCACTTTGTTAAAGAAAAACAAAGTATTTTTAAAGCTTATTAACTCTTGGCTATGCTGTTTTAGTGCCATGATCTACCTTGGAGTAACGTGGGCAGTAAGATGACTGGGGTTTGAAATGTGCCAAGTTTCCTTTCTTCCTCCAAATGTAAAATTCCCTTTAGCCAGCTTGTCTATTGCTGCAGTGCTGCTTCTGGTAGTCATTAACCTCTGCTGAGAAACCTCCAGCAGTTCAGGTGCATTATGACTCTTGCAGATGTGCTTTATTCCAGAGTCTGAG
>NW_008698491.1:0-330 GCF_000695815.1 Acanthisitta chloris
GACAGTGTCCCCAGGTGTCCCCATGGCACGTCCCAGGCAGGCCCAGGGTGCTGGGACAGAGCCCTGAGCACTAAGAGGACACAACCAAATCCTGGTGAAGTGACACCAAGACTTTATTGCCCCTGATGGCAGGGCCATCCCAGGGGGTCAGGGACCCCCAGGGTTGGTGGCTCAGGGGATCAGGACCAAACCCCCCTGGGGTGGCAGTTGTCCCTCTGGGGCACAGCCTGTCACACACTGGTGGCCTGAGCGTCGTCGCCGCTGTCGTCGCTGCCCCTCAAGGGTCCCCTCTGTGCCCTCCCTCCGGGGGGACCCCCGGGCCGGGCTGTG
>NW_008698492.1:0-330 GCF_000695815.1 Acanthisitta chloris
GATCTATTTAGATTGCCTGTCACTCCCTTCTCAGTGCAAGCATGTTGAAAATCCACCTATGAAACTATATAGAAATGTAATAGATGTCCACTTCTTCATGCAATGTTTTATACCATCTTTGGATCTCCACTTTGAGACCAGTAACAGGCAAGAGTTTCATTTTAAAAAAAAATGGGCTACTGAAAAGCAAAATAGAATCCATAGGATAAGAAACCATGGCTATCTGGTCACAGCAGAGGCAATACAAGCCATTAACATATCTCCTTTGAAAAGAGAAAATATTAATGCTTTAGTAACTGTTCAGCTAATTAACTTACGCTATTCACACTG
>NW_008698493.1:0-330 GCF_000695815.1 Acanthisitta chloris
GAAAAAGCTCAGAGGCAAGGATCCTGGAGTTTCTGCAGTTTTCCATCTTCCCATCTATCCTTGCATCTGAGTCGATGTGTTGAGTCTTTCTTTTATTCTAACTGCACATCTCCACAGGATTTAGAAGGCATTTGAATTTAGAAGACATTCTGAATTGAAAGTTGTGCAATATTTATTTTGCATGCCCAAATCATTTTAAAGATTTGCATAAGGAACTCTAACAAGCTACTGACCTTTGATGCTGGATGCCACAGAAGACATATTTATAGTATTTCCAGATTTCTGTTCAAGCATCTGCAAAAGAATACTGACACCTTTCAAATGCAAACT
>NW_008698494.1:0-330 GCF_000695815.1 Acanthisitta chloris
TGGACAAGGGAAATTGGAGTCTCTGAGAGTGAGTTAGGACATAGCTGGGATAAAGGCAGGCATATACTTTCATTGCGGTAAAGGCGAGACAGGGAGGGGAGAGAAAAAAGGTAGATTGGAAATGAAAATGTAGACTAGACTAATCCTCCAGAAGTGCTAGGACACAGAAGTGATAGGTCCTGCATGCATTCTTCAGTCAGAAACAACACTGTGGAAAGCATTTGTGACTAAACCCTCCAAAATGGCCAACTGACCTCTCATGACAGTACAGAAATTACTGACTTTTAAGCTCAAACCTGAAATTGTATTTATCTTCTCCCAGGAAGAAGC
>NW_008698495.1:0-330 GCF_000695815.1 Acanthisitta chloris
AGCCCTCAAGGCAGATCTGAACAAGGTCTGGGTTGGTGGGGGGTCTCTCCTTTCTACTGTGCACGGACAGTGTGCAGCCCTGAGGAAAGCAGGGAGGCCAAGTGCTGCCTTTGCTGTGACAGGTGACTTTTGCTCGTGTCCCTCATGGTCCATGATGACTTTGCTCTGACTCCCCAGGTTGTCACAGTGGATGTGGGAGGTGAGTACCTTCACTGTTCCCCCTTCCAACCTCCTCCTTGTTGCAGAGTGGGCCCAATGCTTACAGCCACGAGCTCCTGGGCGTGCTGTCAGACCTGGCCCTGGCCATAGAGAAGCTGCCAACCTGGGCAG
>NW_008698496.1:0-330 GCF_000695815.1 Acanthisitta chloris
ACAGCTCCTTCCCTCAAAGCAGGAGCAATCCCGAGCGCAGGGCATGGCTGTGAATAACAAACCCCAGGGCCTGTCAGGGCAGGAGCAGCCCAGCACTTCTGCTCGCCTGTCCCAGCAACTGTTGGGATCGCTGAGCCAGGAGAAACCCGAGTGGGGCAGGAAGGAGCCCGGACGGGAAGGGCAGCAGGGAAGGGCACCCTGGCAGAAAGGAGCTGTGAGAAGACAGCAGGAGAGGTGGCGGAGAAGGACAGCTATCAGGGCTGCGAGAGCAGCCAGGCACTCGCTGCTGACACGACAAACCTTCTGCTTTCGGCACCACTTCCCCTTTCC
>NW_008698497.1:0-330 GCF_000695815.1 Acanthisitta chloris
GGGCACGGACATACATGGGGACACCTGGGGTGCAGGGGGACACCTGGGCACGGACACACGTTAGGACGCACACGGTGGATGGGGACACAGTGAGCACAGGGACACAAGGGACACGGTGGGCACGAAGCCACAGCGGGCACAAGGGTGCAGCAGGCACGGGGACACTTGGGGACACAGATGGCACTGGGACACAGAGGGCACGGCTGGGTACACTCGGGCAGGGCTCACCGGGTGTCCTCTGGCTCCGACAGCGGGTCCAGGGTGCTGGGCTTCTGTTCCATTCACCGCAATTCCATCAAGGAGCGCTCAGCACCGACCGAGGGGCTGCGG
>NW_008698498.1:0-330 GCF_000695815.1 Acanthisitta chloris
TCTTCTTTAGGTAACATCTCCCTCCAACTTACTGACTCATTTGCAATTTTCTGTTCCACTTTTTGCCTGGCATATATTATACACAGTCAACAAGGCAAGACAGAAACCCAACATCACTTGGTTTCTCTTTTTAGCTTCATGACGTCTTATCTGCCAAGATGAACTTTCTAGAACACGCTCAGCTGTCCACCTCCCACAGCACCTCATGAAGTACTTGCTCCAAGGGAAGAGCATCTCTCCAGCACCTCAGTGCTTGTTTCCTCTTTCCTTCTGACCCTGTAGCTAACTCCCTCCCCTCACAGGGGGAGAAACCATCCCTTTTTGTCTTCA
>NW_008698499.1:0-330 GCF_000695815.1 Acanthisitta chloris
TGCATGGCTTTCTGTGATTTATTGCTTCATAATGCCAATCTGAAAGGAGAGATTAGAGAAACCCTGGGCCCTGGCTAGCCTACCTAGAGGCCCTGTTTGCTCATCCAGTTGTACCCACAGGGCAATGGGTAGTGACCTGAACATGTAACCACCTCTGCCTGGGAATACATACATTTATGCACGGAAGAGCCCAGTGTGGATACACCTAGGATGCATAGGAGAGGATAGGATGGAATAGGATAGGATAGAATATTTCAGTTGGAAAGGACATACAATAGACATCTAGTACAACTGCCTGAACACTTCAGGGCTGACCAAAAGCTAAAACAT
>NW_008698500.1:0-330 GCF_000695815.1 Acanthisitta chloris
CCTCAGCAGATCTCAGCTGTCTCTTCAGTTCCACATTCCTCCCTTCCCAAGGCAAAGTTGCAGATCCTGTCCAAGCTGCTCCAGGCACTTTCAAGCTCTCAGCTCACTGACATTCAGAGCGTGTCCCATTCTGTCTCCTGCCTGCCACCCCTCTGCCATGCCTTCCAGCTTGCTCCTGGCTGGCAACACAGCCAGGGCTCCCTCTTTCCAGGCTCAGCATTGTGTGCACTCAGGCAGTGAGGAGCCCTCAGAGATGACAGGGATGGGGAAGCAGCAGGAAGCTTTTTGCTGTAGCTGCCTGGGCCCCTCAACCTGCTGGAGGGGTGCTGG
>NW_008698501.1:0-330 GCF_000695815.1 Acanthisitta chloris
TGCAAAATCTAGCAGGTCATAATAAAGATATGAGATCAACAATTTCATTGCTAAGCAACAAGCTTTTCTTCATACTAAATCTTTTATTTTATTATCAGGCAAAATTAGATAAAGATGCTGAGATGTACAAAGAAAAAATAGATCATCTCACAACACAGTTGGTAAACCGTGATCTGGAAAGAATGAAACAATCCCGCTCTTTTGAAACGACGTAAGTTTTATCTTGTTACAATTCTGAACTGCATAGTTCTTAGCTTCTATTTCTCTGCTTATTATTACATAATAAGCAGTAAGCATTCAGCTTTAGATGTCATAGGTTTTCAATGCAGC
>NW_008698502.1:0-330 GCF_000695815.1 Acanthisitta chloris
CCTGGCTGTATTTAAAAAAACAACCAAAAATTAAAATTCAGTGTTTGGTAGGCTATGAGGCACACATACTCTGAACTTGCAGTATCCTCTTCCATTGTTACCAATTCCTCATGTGATGTATCACTCAGATACACATTATAGGCTGTTGATTCGTCATCATGCAGAGCAGAAGGGTACATCAGTAACTGGTTTCTTACTCTAAGTCTTCTCCTTTGTTGTTCAGAGCCTGTAATTTTATTTTGATTAGTTAGATCGATGATTCTCTCTCTCCCTCTGGAATTATCTTTGAATTGTGAAATTATAAATAGTCTGTAAGTGTTACTATTTGAA
>NW_008698503.1:0-330 GCF_000695815.1 Acanthisitta chloris
TATCAGCAGTCCCAGCTATGCTTCCTCCCAGCCTTTTGTGCAGCTCCTCACTGGCAGAGACCGAGACACTGAAAAGATCCCCGACTTAGGGTGAGCCTGTGCTTCAACAGAAACATCCTGGTTCAATAGCAAGTGTGTCAGTGGTTCCAGTGATGTGAATGAAGTTATTTGAGACAAAATGCTTTGCAGGGTTAGAGCTATGGTTGGGTATGTGTTCCAGGCGTTGAGGATTCCGAGATAATGGGGCAGACACGCACATTCAGGTAGTAAATTCAAAGTGATCTATTCCACCTGCATATATGCGTGCCCTTACAAAAAGGATACAAAGTC
>NW_008698504.1:0-330 GCF_000695815.1 Acanthisitta chloris
AGTGGAAGGTGTCCCTGCCCGTGGAAGAGCAAGTGAACTACAAGGCCTTTAAAGGCCTGTTTCAAACAAACCCCTGTATGATTCCCCTCCAAAATAACTATCAGCGATACAGCAATCCAAGCAGATGGACTGCATTTCCAGCTTTTCTTACCTGCAGGCATAAAGCATGTTGGACATAAAGGTGATAGGGTTAGTGCTGCGAGAGGTGTCCATGACATAGACAACGACCGAAGGAAAGGAGGAAGCCTGGGAACACAAGAGTGAGAGGCAGGGAACACAGGGTGAGAGACAGATTAATTAGAAACACTGCTCCACAGCCTGGTCAGTCAC
>NW_008698505.1:0-330 GCF_000695815.1 Acanthisitta chloris
ACCTGAGTCAGATTCCCTTCCTCACAGTTCTGGCAGTCTAAGCGTCTCACAAGTCAGTCTTTGCACCATGGCATGCAAAGAAATGTCCACCTTGCTGCGTGGCTGGCTGGTAGATGATGGATGGATGGATGGATAGATGAAGGAGCAGCCTGTTGTGACAGCACTGTTTCTTCCTGCTGTACCTTTTCTCTCTACTAATTCCTCCAAAACTGTGTGGAGGCTCTCCCTGAACAGACATTGCAGGGCTCTGTGATATCTGCCCACTGATGCATTAGAAAAGGTGCCAAAAGTCTCCGTAGCTGATGTCCTCTCCCAGCTGTTGGCCCAGAC
>NW_008698506.1:0-330 GCF_000695815.1 Acanthisitta chloris
CTTTCCTTGTTTGTTTTTGAAATAGTTTTGCCCATGTGAGTCAAAATTGAGGCTTCAGTAACACAGAAATCATTACCTAGTCCTTATGGTTTCCACTTACTGCTGTCTAGGTCTCATCTCTAGCAGCGTCACTCTGTCTTCTCCTTTTGTTTGCAGGGTCAAAGTCCAAGCTTTTTATTAAGCTCTCAATTTTGCTAAGCTTTAAACATGAAAGAAAACCAAAATCAACCAAAACAACTTTCGAACTACAAAGAACAAGAGTGGGATTAGTGTGCACAAAATCCTGTGTGTGTAAGAGACTTGTACCACATTGCAGAGAGACTTGCATGC
>NW_008698507.1:0-330 GCF_000695815.1 Acanthisitta chloris
CATCATCCCACAGCATCCTGCATCCCAGAGCCTCCTGCATCCCACAGCATCCTGCACCCTGCAGCATCCCACATCCCAAGGATCATTCCCCATCCCAGGGCACACCATCCCTGGCAGCTTCACGACCTGCTCCCCCTCCTTCCACCCCCCCGTGCCCCTCCCCTCGCTGCCCACAGTCCCAGCAGGCACAGGGACACGCTGGGAACACCGGGAACACTGGGAACACCGGGGGCTGTTGACTCTGTGCCAATGATTAACCCGCTGGAGCTGGTGCTGAGTGGCAGCAGAGCTGCTGGGGGGGTGAGGGGGGAGCATTATGGGGGGGTCCCA
>NW_008698508.1:0-330 GCF_000695815.1 Acanthisitta chloris
TAGGTTGCTGCTCCTGTTTGGCTTTTTGCTGCCCTTAGCCTTTTGTGTTGATGGCCTGGGGGATCAGGATCTCTTGGGTAATGTACCCTCTCTGGTCTGGCAGTGGTGTGGATGTGGGTTTAGGGTTTGCTTGGAGGTGTTCTCCTTTGTCTTGGCATGGATGGGGACTCTGAGGCTGGGCTGGCTGGAGGGTTTGCAGGGTGACTGTCTCAGCTAGGGTGATGGTTGAGCTCATGGTGGTCTTTCCTCTGCAGAGAATGTGACCTGTCATAGGAATGGGATAGAAGTTGAGTTTTCCAGAGAGCTTGGCAACTACTCCTGGCATGTGTG
>NW_008698509.1:0-330 GCF_000695815.1 Acanthisitta chloris
GGTTTTGGGAAGACCTTGAAAAAATGGGGCCATATCATAATGGCAACCAGCAAGAAGGACTGAAGAAGGCAGGTGGCCAGAAACCTCTAAGTGTTCTGAGGATTTTCTGCTCCTTTCCAGGGGTTTATTTGAATGCTTTGATGTGTGTTGCAGAGCCACAAGGCATCTCCTGGGAGACTCCAGTGGAGGGCACAATGAAGGGGGAGTCTCTGATAGAATCAGACTTGGAAGAACAGTCCCAAGAGCAGCAAGAGCACCAAGTGCAACTAAAACTGACCATCGAAGATTTTGTCCTGCACAAGATGCTGGGGAAAGGCAGTTTTGGCAAGG
>NW_008698510.1:0-330 GCF_000695815.1 Acanthisitta chloris
CGCCTGCTGAAGTGAGGTCCTCACCTGAGCACAGGTGTCTGCAGAGTGGCCTAGCCAGGGGCAGGCAGGGCAGGGATCCCATCCCTCCCCCACAGTCCTCTCTGCAGTTTGCCTTCTCTGCAGTGAGGTGTTGGTTCCTGTTTCAGCTGGAGTCTGCCCCAGCCCCTGGGTCCTTTCCAGCTGAGCTGTTCCTGTGCCAGCTGTCCCCAGCCCGTGCTGATGCACAGGGTTCTTCTGCTTTGGGTGCACAGCTTTGTGCTTTTCCACCCTGAACCTGATGAGGTTTCTTTGGCTTGATGCTATGGCTTATCCTGGTCTGTCTTTGTTTGT
>NW_008698511.1:0-330 GCF_000695815.1 Acanthisitta chloris
TGGTTGATTTTATGATTCTATGATTCACCTCTGTTATCACATCAGCTAGGCTGTGGTATCTCTGCAATTCTGGTGTGCAATATCTTGGCTGATTGGAAATGCAATTCTACTTGGTTTACTTGGTCTGCAAAGAGTTACATCATATCAACCTGCATTTATTGCCAGCTGACAGCAGGCCTTATGGCTCTACTGACACAAAATTATTTGTCTGGGAATCTGACTGTTAACAGTCAACTTTCCAACTAGGCTACAGGTACCACAGCATATTCATGCCGAATTCAGTGTCAGAAGGCTAAATGCAAGATCATAGAATGGTTTTGTTTGGAAGGG
>NW_008698512.1:0-330 GCF_000695815.1 Acanthisitta chloris
GGGGGGTTGTACCCATTTTTCTTGCTCATGGCAGCATCCAAACCCTGAATAAGACTGGTTAAAAATATTTACTAACATCTCACACAAGAATTCCCAGAAGTTCTCTCTTTCATTTACCTTGCTCCAAAAGGAAATAAGTAGTAGTTTTCCTCTTTCATGGGAAAATGAGCAGCTCTACATCTTTGGTACTTTCTTCTGTAATTGTGGAACTAAATAGCATAACAGAGACCTCAGTGGCACATTCTTCATCTCAAGACAGATTTTAAAAAAAATGCCAGGCAAAGACTCGTTTTGTAATAGAACCTCCTTCTCCATCTTTGATCCTGGCAA
>NW_008698513.1:0-331 GCF_000695815.1 Acanthisitta chloris
AAGGGGAAAAAAAATCAGGAAAAAAAACCGGGGAAAAAACCTGGGAAAACCAGGAAAAAAAGAGGGGGAAAAAAGAGGGGGTAAAAAGAGGGGGGAAAGCCAAGGAAAACCAACCAAACCTCAGAAAAACCCACAAGGGCCTGGGATTTCCAAGGATTTCTTGAGTTTTCCCAAGATTTCTTGCATTTTCCAAAGATTTCTTGGGGTTTTCCCAAATTTTTTTGAGGTTTCCCTATGTTTTGAGGGGTTTGCCCAGAATTTTCCCCAAGGTTTCTTGGGTTTTCCCAACATTTTCTTGGGTTTTCCTGAGATTTCTGGGGTTTTCCCAAAA
>NW_008698514.1:0-331 GCF_000695815.1 Acanthisitta chloris
ATGACCAACCCCAGCAGGACCACACCACATCCCACTAGGCCATGCCAAGCCCCAACCCACCACATTGGGCCACCAAGCACTGTGTGACCAGTGCCCATGGCCAAACCCAGGCCATGGAGGCAGCAGGAGGTGCTGACCCTGGTTCCACGGTTCCCCCTCACCCAGCCATGCCCATGCCCCCCAGGAGGAGCAGTGTGTGCCCACCTCATCATCAGGGTCCTGTAGACAGAGTCCCTGAGCTGGAAGACGTGGTTGCTGACCGCCAGGTTGTGCTGCAGGCGGAAGGGCTCGAGCACCACCCCGTCCCGTACCGGGAACGTCAGCCGCAGCT
>NW_008698515.1:0-331 GCF_000695815.1 Acanthisitta chloris
TTTTGCTTTGTTGAAAATGTTCATGGAATTCCTGAGATCTTGCCTGTTTCTTCTGAGCCCATCAGTGTAACTGTAGGCAATTCCCCAGCTCACTGGTTTGCTCTGTAGCCCTCCCAGCATTTGCCAATCTGGTACTGTCTGGACATGTCTTCACCCCATCTTCTTTGGAAAGTACACTTTGTAGCATGTATAAATATGATGGTTGCCAGGAGGAATGTGGAGCTTTCAGTTCGTTTAACATGCAAAATGATGCATGGAGTTATTATAGCAAGGTTTTAGAGGTCTCCTGAGTTTTGTTTTGGCTGAGTGGAATAATACCTGATGCAAAAAA
>NW_008698516.1:0-331 GCF_000695815.1 Acanthisitta chloris
GTGCACAAGTCCATGGAACCTGATGAGATACATCCACAGGTCCTGAGGTAGCTGGTGCCTAAGCCACTCTCCATCATGCTTGAAAAGTTGTGGCAGCCCAGTGAAGCTCTCACTGAGTGGAAAAGAGAAAGACCTGAGGCACTACAGGCCAATCAGTGTCACCTCTGTGTCTGCCAACATCCTGGAGCAGATCCTCATGAAAGCTGTGTGAAGACACATGGAAAATAAGGAGGAGATTAGTGACAGCCAATGTGGCTTCCCTAAGGGCAAACTGTGCCTGAGAAACTTGGTGGCCTTGTGTGATAGGGTGACACGGTGGTGGATGAGGGAA
>NW_008698517.1:0-331 GCF_000695815.1 Acanthisitta chloris
TAGGTGATGGGTGCAGGGAGCCAGGCAGCCCAGCTGCAACCCCTGCCCACCCTCACCTCCCTTGCCCAGCTCTCCCACACCCTGCCTGGCTGGTCTCTGGTCTGGGCTACCCCACTTCAAGGGGCAAGAGTTTTATTTCCAGCACCATTGCTGTATTGGTGAGGTCTACAAATACAAAGGGATGATTTCATCCTCATCTTGCTCTGTGCCTCCTGCTCAACCTCATCCTCTCCGACGTTGCTCCAAAGAAACATCCAAGCCTTGGGGAGCAGCAGCTCTGCTGCCAAGTCAGCTCCTGCCTGAGAGGAAGACCAACCTGACACCTTCCATG
>NW_008698518.1:0-331 GCF_000695815.1 Acanthisitta chloris
TAGTCGGGCGCGATGCAGGTCTGCCCCGCGTTGAAGAAGCGTCCCCAGACCACACGCCGAGCCACGTTGTGCACGTCACAGGTGTCGGACACATAGCAGGGGTTCTTGCCCCCCAGCTCCAGTGTCACTGGTGTCAGGTGCTTGGCAGCAGCTGTCATCACAATCCTCCCCACCGAGGGGCTGCCTGTGGGCAGGGAAAAGATGGGTCAGGGTGGGGATCCCACCTGCTGCAGCCCAGCTCTGGGATGTGCCACTGGGTCCCATCAAATCTCAGACACATAGCCCAGATCCTCCAACAGATCCTGGCACCACACCCCAAACCCAATTCCTG
>NW_008698519.1:0-331 GCF_000695815.1 Acanthisitta chloris
GGGATGGGAAGCACTGGGCACTGGGGGGACTGGGAGGGTCTGAGGTAACTGGGTGTACTGGGGGAGTTGGGGAGTACTGGAGGGGACTGGAGAGGGTACTGGGAGGAACTGGGGAGTACTGGGAGGAGGGAACTGGGGGAAACTGGGAGATACTGGGAGGTAACTGGGGCTGCCCCATTGCCTCTCCCCCAGGCAGTGCTGGAATGGGGAAACGCAGGATCCCAGTGCCCCCAGGTAACTGGGAACCCCAAACTTCCCAGTTAGGGCCCCAAGGAGCCTTCCCGCTCTAACTGGGATCCTGTCCCACCCCCAAACTGGGACCAGTGACCCC
>NW_008698520.1:0-331 GCF_000695815.1 Acanthisitta chloris
GCTGTGTACTCAAAGCACCTCTTCGATTTCTGTACACTCCCTACTGGCTACTTTCAGAAGGCAAAGGGCAACCTGGCAGTGCTCGGGGCAGCGCAGGCAGCTGTGTCCGAGGGTGCCCCGGGGAGTGTCCGGGCTGCAAGTAAACTGAGGATTCACTGGGTACTAAAAGTGAAAAGCCTTTTCCCCATAGTGAAAATAGAAAGGACAAATTAGAGGTAAATTACATCTCTCCTGGTAGCACAGCTTTACCCCTATTGGGTTGCCCCCCAGCCCAGCTGCAGCTACTTCTATACACCGAGGACAGACCCACGACCACCTGTGCCCACGGACA
>NW_008698521.1:0-331 GCF_000695815.1 Acanthisitta chloris
AGGACTTTACAGCATGTGTCTGAGGGCCCCTGCTGCAAGCTCACAGGAAAGGCTCGGTGTGCTTCTTGGCTACTTTCTGGTCAAAGCCTTCTACTTGTAACTCTGTGGAAAAGTCCTATGCCTGAGATACGTCTCAAGGATGCCTTTGCTGTTGTTTTGTTGTTTGGGTGGCATTTTTTCCTGGCTAAAGGTCACTATTAGGACCATTTTACAGCCCTGAGCACTGACTTAATGTATCAATTGTGGGAAGGGTCAGAAGGCATTAAAAAGATACTCCAGTCAGGGTAATTGGAATAAATCTCTGAAGATAATTTAGTTCCATGTCTCATTT
>NW_008698522.1:0-331 GCF_000695815.1 Acanthisitta chloris
GTGTCAACCTAAGAGACAGAAACTGGGAAGGTGGCAGGGTACTTTGGACTGTGTCTCTGATTCCTGAGGAATGCTTTTTCCACTCGATCAGACTGACAACACAGGGAGCCTGAGGTGTCCAACTGACCTTGTCAGCTAAGTGACAAAAATGGACAGGTATGCCAAGCCTCAAATTTTCCTTTGCTTTTTTTCTACCCTGCAGTAAGTAAAATTCTGAAACAGGAGGAACACCCTGTTGACATTATGCAAAATGGAATGCCACAAACTAAATTGGCATCTTCTTTTTGCAAATGTGAAGAAGCTTATATTCAATGAAATTAAAAAAAAAAAA
>NW_008698523.1:0-331 GCF_000695815.1 Acanthisitta chloris
GAAAAATTGACCCAAAAATGACCTAAAAACAAAAGAAAAATGATCAAAAACTGAGATAAAAAAGACCTAAAAATGAGCAAAAATAGACAAAAAATTGACCCAAAAATAACCCAAAAATGAGCAAAAATTGACTCAAACAAAATTTGAAAAAATTGACCCAAATACAACCAAAAATTGAACAAAAAAGGACCCAAAATTGAGGCAAAAATCACACAAAAATGACCCAAAAATGGCCAAAAATTTGCCCAAAAACGAGTAAAAATGACCAAAAAAGACACAAAAACAACCCAAAAATGACCAAAAAATGACATAAAATTGACCCAAAAATGCC
>NW_008698524.1:0-331 GCF_000695815.1 Acanthisitta chloris
CCTATATCACCCCTGGGTCACCACCAGGTCACTGACACCCCTCATAGCACCTCTGGGTCACCCCCAGATCACTCTTTGGGGCACTGACGCTCCCTGTGTGACCTCTCTGTGACCTCCCCAGGTCAACCCCTGTCCAGGGAAGGTGATGGGGGGTGGGCAGGAGGGTCCCAGGGAGGTCCCAGAGGGTCGAGGAGGGTCATGGATCGTCCCAGGGGGTCACGAGGGGCACCCAAGGCACCCTGGGAGGGTCCCAGAGAGTCAAGGGGGGTCCCAGGAGGGTCCCAAGGGGTCAAGGGGGGTCATAGAAGGGTCCCAGGGGTCCTGGGGTGGG
>NW_008698525.1:0-332 GCF_000695815.1 Acanthisitta chloris
CCCTCAGCCTCTCCTCACAGGACTCTGTAGACCTTTCCTCAGCAGTGCTACTCCTCCCTGTAAATTTGCTCCACTTTTAGCAGCAAGAAGAGTAGTTTGTACTGCTGAGAGGTCAAATTCTGTTGGTGATGTGTTCACGTGTGCCAGCACGAGTTGGGAGTGTGTGTAAGGACAGATTCCTACTCCCACACTTGAGAGACAGTAAACAGCTGTGAGGTGTGAAAGCCTTTAAACATAATCCTGCACAGGCCTGACCCAACACACAGGCACTGAGCACTGTGTTGTGTAAAATGCACACAGAGTTATGGAAAAGCCCTCTAAGATCAAGTCCA
>NW_008698526.1:0-331 GCF_000695815.1 Acanthisitta chloris
GGTGATTCTAGGGCTGTGCTGGGCTGTGGTGCTGCTGCAGGTCTGTGTGCTGGGGACCCACTGGGATCCCACAGTGACCGCAGGACGTGGGTCACACCAATGTACCTGGGGCACCAAAAGGCAATAGCACCAGAGCACAGCCCCCTCCTTTGCCCCAGATGTGTTCGTTTCGCTCTCTGCACACACTGAAATGAGCAGACTTTTCCCATGGAGAGCCCAATCCCCATCCCTTGGGTGGCAGTGGAGATTTCACTGATGGCACTGGGCTCTGGCTCAGCTCCAGAAAAGCTGAGACTGCAGGACGAGTGCTCTTTTTAAGTAGGTTTCAGTG
>NW_008698527.1:0-332 GCF_000695815.1 Acanthisitta chloris
AGCCCCTCCCAACGGGTCCCAGGACCCTCAAGGAGACCCTCAAGACCCTCCTGATGGATCCCAGGACCCCCAAGGAGCCCCCAGACCCCTGACCTGGAGGTGAGTGATGTTGTGGTCGATGTTCATGGTGGAGGTCTCGCAGTTCTCGGCGATGTATTTGTAGTCCTGAGGACACGGCTCCTCGTCCACCCCGTTGACGCAGGGGATGGGAACGTTCTCGTGCCCCCTGGCCACGTCCCTGGGGTGGGGGGCACGGGCAAATCAAGGGGGGGCTCGGGGGATACCCCAAAAGTTCTTCTCCCACCCTCCAGGAGGGGAGGAGAGACCCCCCC
>NW_008698528.1:0-332 GCF_000695815.1 Acanthisitta chloris
TTTCTTAACTGTTCAATTGTGCTGTTTTACAGATCAGATGCACAAATACCAAGAACACTTTCTAATACCTGAAGGAAACCAATCTTTTTCCCAAACCAAAATTGACTTGTTGGCATATTAAAGCCAAGCAATTCATTCCTCTAGTGACAGTGTGCTACAAGTATTGTTGCAGGTGTTACTTTAAAAAAATTTCAACAGAAAACATATTTGGAAAAAAAAGATGTCTCCTAGACAAAGAGGAAAGCAGGAGAGAATAACAGAGATGGATACAGAGGGTTACAAGAATGAGTCTTTATGATTCTGATAATGTTAGCATAGAAAACACATAATCA
>NW_008698529.1:0-332 GCF_000695815.1 Acanthisitta chloris
GCAGGGCAGGACCTCAACCAGCAGGTGAACAGGCTCATGGCAGCCATGAGGGACATGCTGGCCAACATCCAGTTCCAGGAGCCTCCCCGTGATGACAATCCTGAGGGAGATGGGGACTGGGATTGAGCCCAGCACACATCTCCCCTCCCCAAACCCTCTGGCATGGCCCCTGATTTGTGTCGCACTCCAATAAAGTCACACAAATGCTCTTGCTGTGGGAATGGGCTTCATCTGGGGAGGGGGCTACATCCATGGGGATAGACTCCATCTGGGGAGTGGGGCTGATTCCACAGGGATGGGCTTCAGTCAGGGCGGGTGGCTGCCTCCCTGGG
>NW_008698530.1:0-332 GCF_000695815.1 Acanthisitta chloris
CAGGATGTCAGCAGGCCCAGGCAAGCAAGATACCTCCTGAAAATAGATACCATTGAACTAACAAGCCAGAAAAATCCCTTTTCTAAACAGACACAACAATAATTGTTGTTATTCAAAGCAAACTCCATTATTCTCATTGTGGAATTATGTTTTGCTTGCTTTAATTCTAGGTCTGCCAGTTGTCAAATACATCTTTAGGGAGGCAGAATCGACTTCAGGCTCAGATTTCATGATATTCATCACTGGGCAAGTTAAATCCACAGCATTTGTGTTCCTCTTTGAAAGCCAAACAAACCACCTGTGCCTTCCCTGCAAATCTGCTCTGCAGAGCC
>NW_008698531.1:0-332 GCF_000695815.1 Acanthisitta chloris
GAACAGGTTTCATAGGAGTGTCAAAATGGTAAGAGTAGGGCAGAGGAGGCAAAGTCTGAACAGTTCCTTTTGGTTGAAAATACTATTTGAACAGTTGCACTAGGACTGTTCTGCCAGGGCCAGGTGGCATTAATTCCCTGGACCTCACAGTGCAGGCTAATTGTAGGGGCTCACAGAATTATTCTTTGATACTAAGGTCACCTAAGAGACTTTCAACAACAATTTTAAAGACTGTTCAACTGGATCATTTTTGTAAATTGCAAGTGCTGTCCTTTTTTGTTAAATGTTCATGTTCACTGTGGTAGAGTAAAATGTTGATCAAAGCAGTAAAT
>NW_008698532.1:0-332 GCF_000695815.1 Acanthisitta chloris
TGGAGTCTCCTCCTGACAAGAAATAAGGAAAGAATATAAAAAACTCTGTTACTCCATTTCTTCTCTTTCCCACCTATCGTAATATTTACCCTTTGCTCTGATCTCTCCAATTCTTTCCTATGCTTTAATCTTCTTTGTGGTCCTGGTTACCTCCCCCTCATCTCCTTTGTCTTCCATCTCTTGTCCTCATCTAAGTGCTTTTGTCTTTCTTCCCTCTTCTTTCTCATTTCCTTCCCTTCATTTTCGACATCAGTGACATGATCCTTCAGTCTTCCTCCTACATTTATGAAACTCAAAATGCACAGACCAAAAGAGCTGAGGAGGAAAAAAAA
>NW_008698533.1:0-332 GCF_000695815.1 Acanthisitta chloris
AAAAAAAATCTCCTTTTCTTAGAGCATGACTGTGCTGTAGTGTGAAGAAAGCAAATGCAGTCTTGACTGTCTCATGCATGGCATTTCCATGGAGGGAGGGAATATTAATGCCATTAGCAAATAGTCAGCTGGAAAACTGTGCACCATTCTGGTCTCCCATGTTCAAGAAAAATTAATTCAGATGGGAGCAGGTGCTGGAAAGGACTTGCTGGGATGTGGGAGGGAATGAGGAGCCAGACTTGCAAGGGGTGGCTGAAGGAGCTTGGCTTGTGTGGCCTGGTAGAACAAGAGCTGGTGTGGATCTGATTGCTCCATAAATGTATCCAGGGGTA
>NW_008698534.1:0-332 GCF_000695815.1 Acanthisitta chloris
GCTGGGTGATCTCTGAGGTCCATTCAAACCCCTTAACACTCTATGAAACAAACACTAACAGTCACTTGGCCGGAGCTGTTTTGCTGAAGGAGGAGGCAGAGCAGGAACTAACCTGTATTCTGCTCAAACTCATCGAGCAGCTTGTCCAGGTCACACACTGCAGCTCTGAAGTAACTGTCCATCCTACTCACACTTCCAGGGAAGCTTTAGCTTTCTCAAACCTAGAAAGGAAAACAGTGTTTGGCTCACAGCATTTTTCTGTTTACAAAGCCCAACAGTATTAGGAGACTTCTTTGAGGCGTTTTCCCCTTGTTATTAACACTTTCTCCATG
>NW_008698535.1:0-332 GCF_000695815.1 Acanthisitta chloris
GGTGAAGTTGACAGTGAATTGCTCAAGAGAGGCAGGGGCTGTTGGTGGATTGGTGAATCGCTCGAGGGAGGCAGCTGTTGTTGATGGATTGGTGGGATCTGGAAGGAGCACAGATGAGATTGAAATGGGGCAAGAGCCAGGGTGCCAGGGCACTGGCTGGGCAAGGGCAGAGGTCTCCTGCCACGCAGGGTCTCCAGGGGAAGGGACTATAGGCTCCTCATTCTCCCCAAGTTATCAAGACCTTTCCCTCAGCCTCCTCTACCCCAAAGAATAGGCCCATGAGTTATATGATGCCTTCTGGGCCCATCCCACTCCTGCAAGGTACTCACTGG
>NW_008698536.1:0-332 GCF_000695815.1 Acanthisitta chloris
AATATATGCCAAGAATAATTTTGGACACCTTATCCCAAAATAGAAGAGACAGCTTTCTGAGGACAGGACTGAAGGGAACAGGTCAAACCTCATACTGTGCCACACACCTCAAGTATGAAATCTTAGGGTTTTAATTGCCTCATTAGTCTGACTACTGCTGTTTAATCCAAAAAGAAAAACACTTATAGGCTGTAACCTGTGCATCCTTCAATACACACATCTTTTACTAACTGCAATACCAGCCCTGGAAACCCTGACAACTTCAGATCATGTTTTCATTCACATTTACATTTTAGGGGCTGGATTGGAGCTTACAGATCATCCAGCCCCAA
>NW_008698537.1:0-332 GCF_000695815.1 Acanthisitta chloris
TGCCCCTAGGTGGTTCCCTGCTCTGCAGGACTCTCCCACTGAACACATCTGAGCTCTCCTGAGCATACAACAGGACCATGTGCAGCATCTTCTGCTCTTCCCTATGGAAGAGAGAAGCCAGGAGATGCTCTAGCAGCTAGAAAGCTTTCCCTAGGTGCTGATAACTGTGGAATGTTTGTGGGAACAGTCAGCAAACAACAGTGCAGACTCCAGAACAGAAATTTGGGCCTTTTCTCTTGCAGATACCAAACAGACACAGCCAAACCACTGAGTGCTGCAGCCCCTGGCTGGGACACTCCTCATGGCAAACAGCATCATCTTCACCTCTGCAA
>NW_008698538.1:0-332 GCF_000695815.1 Acanthisitta chloris
CACTGCTTCCAGCTGCAGCTCACTGCTGGTTCTTGAGGCACAAGCCATGCTCCCTGTAGCTGCAGCCTGTCACCAAGGAGTGTGTCAGACTGGATATAAGCACACAAAGTGCTTCATGTTCCAGTGGTGTCAAACAGGTGTTAATCCATCAGGTTTGTGGAGGGTAGACAAGAATGGTGCTGGGAAGTCTTTTCTGCTCATGATGACCATGGACATGTG
Source organism: Acanthisitta chloris (assembly GCF_000695815.1). Lineage (NCBI taxonomy): Eukaryota > Metazoa > Chordata > Aves > Passeriformes > Acanthisittidae > Acanthisitta > Acanthisitta chloris. Next base: position 220 of record NW_008698538.1, read on the forward strand.
CTGGGGTGCAAGGGAAATGGGAGGTGTGTTGTCAGCTGAGGATGGGTGACTGGCAGTGGCACAGGTAGAGCTACAGCCCAACTCTGGTGACCAGTGACAGCACCCAGGGAACA
>NW_008698539.1:0-332 GCF_000695815.1 Acanthisitta chloris
GAGCTGGTTGTGCCATGGGGGTTGGAGTTGGCTATGCCACAGAGCTTGGAGATACCTGTGCCAGGCTGATCCCTACAGCTTTGGTGCCTTCTAGCGTTCCCTGCGCACTTGGCAGGCTCAGCCCTCCCCATCCCATTTGCCTAAAGCCTTTCGTCAGCACCGGAGGAGGAAAATCCATCTGGGAGGAGTTTTCCAGCCTGGCAGGAGCAGCTGCTGAGCCTCTCCAGGGCTCACACTCCTCTAGGAGCCGCTGGAGCCTTTTGGAACGTGTCCCCTTGGCAAGGAATCCACCTCGGAGCTTTCCAAACCAAACCCACACACTGTGGCTGGGT
>NW_008698540.1:0-333 GCF_000695815.1 Acanthisitta chloris
GGCGGGCTGAGGGGCTGCACTGGGTCTATTTGCGGTCTGTCCTAATTGGAATCAGCCAGCGCAAAAGAACTTCACCTGATTCTTGCGACTCTAAGGTGTACAAGACCGAGATGCGCTATCGGATCCTTTTATGATATCTCCTTCATATGCAGATGACAGTCAAGAGGAAATATACACAGCAGAGCAATACAGAAGTCTGTTAGTTTTAATAAAATCAAGGCCCTGGTATTGTAACAAGAAATTCGCTAGGGAAACCTTTGAAAAGCTCTTAAGCCTTTCATGCATTTTGAATTCTTTCTTTGACTGGTTTTAATACCAAGTATGTAATATTCA
>NW_008698541.1:0-333 GCF_000695815.1 Acanthisitta chloris
GGATCTATAGGGGATCTATAGGGGATCGATGGGGTTCAATAGGGGATCGATAGGGGGTGGATAGAGGATCGATAGGGGAACTATAGGGGATCTGTAGGGGATCTATGGGGGATCTATGGTGGATGTATATGGGGGATCAACTAGGGGTATCTATATGTGATCGATAGGGGATCTATAGTGGATCTGTAGGTGATCTATAGGTGCCCTGTGCCCAGGGAACGATGCCCTCCATGCTCTGACCTCCTCTCGGCTCTCGGAGCTTCGCGTTGACCTTCGCGTTGGCTCTGACTCTGCCTTCGCCCAGTATGACCAGTTCAGCGTCGGCTCCGCCCA
>NW_008698542.1:0-333 GCF_000695815.1 Acanthisitta chloris
AACACTCCTGGAGCTCTGTCAGCCCTGCATGGATGCCCTGCCAGCTTTGCATGGGCCTTTGCACAAGTGAGAAGATGCCACAGGGAGGAATGAGACAGGAGCAGTGACAAAACTCTGCACAAAGACAGGTGAGAGTGTTCTGGGTGGCAGCTGTGAGGCCAAGGGTTGTAGCCTGTGCCATCTGAGCTTGGGAGGTGTTTGGGCCAGAACTGCCAGTCCGGGTGGTGGAGGCAGTGGCACTGCCATGTGTTTGTGAGCATTGGAAGGAGCTCCCTTTGATTTGAAGGAGGGGAAGTTTAGGCTAGCTATTAGAAAAAAGTTTTTTCCCTGTGA
>NW_008698543.1:0-333 GCF_000695815.1 Acanthisitta chloris
GCCTTTATGGTTCTTTCTTCTAAATCTTTCATCCAGTCTCCTCTTGAACTCATTATAACCTCTTTCAGAAGCAAGGTCCTTTGGAAGGATATTGAACAGGTAGTTCTACTACCTACTGCTTGAAGAATCACCTCCTTTAATTTGTGCTTTTGCTGTCCTCATTTGATTACTCTTGATGCTTGTACAGGAATAGAGTGGATAATCAATCCTTCTCTATCCTCTGCATGTTATTCATGGTTTTGTATCCACCAACATATCTACTTTCAGTTTCCTCTTGCCTGAGGTGGAGAAATTTAGTCTGCTCAGTCAGTCATCCCTTACTTTAGAGCTATT
>NW_008698544.1:0-333 GCF_000695815.1 Acanthisitta chloris
GGTTTGGGGTGTTTTGGGGTGTCAGGGAATGGTTTGAGGCTCTGGGAGGTGTTTTGGGGTGACATCAGCCATTTTCAGGCTGATCCAAGGGGAATTTTTTTCGGGTGTTTGGGGGTCATTTTTTGGGGTGTCCAAGGGCAGTTTGGGGTCACTCTGAAGGTATTTTTTGGGGTGTTTGGGGCAGTTTGGAGTCATTCTGGAGTTACTTTTTTGGGTTGTCTAGGGGTAGTTTGGGGTGTACTTTTTTCAACCATTCCAAGGGCAGTTTGGGGTGTCCCGAGGGCAGTTTTGGGGTGTTCAGGGGTCAGTTGGGTCAGTTTTGGGGTAGTTGGG
>NW_008698545.1:0-333 GCF_000695815.1 Acanthisitta chloris
TTTTTTTTTTTTTTTTTAAATTCTGTTTTCAGAAGTTTGCACATGCCATGGCACATGCAAAATTATTTCCTCTTCTATTGTATGCACTTTCATATGACCTTATCTGCCTTAAGTGCTGAGTTTTGATAACTGAACTTTTCCCCTTTGTACTAGTATTGATTTCTGCAGTGATGTACTGTCTTTCTGTTGCTATAATACATCAGGTGAAGAATGATTCAAGCACTGTTTTATTTTAGGTTTGCAAGTCCCTCTGTCCTACTTATTTGGGTATTTCATTTGGGTAGCATTCTGGAGATTATTTCCTAAATTTTCTAGGAAACTTTCTCCAAAAAA
>NW_008698546.1:0-333 GCF_000695815.1 Acanthisitta chloris
TGGTCATGGAGATCTTGGGAAGGTCCATGGTGGTCATGGAGATCTTGAGAAGATTCCAGGAGACTTCTAAGAGCTCCATGATGGCACCTGTGTCCTCCCCCCAGGTGTACATGCACCTGCCCCAGACAGACAACAAGAAGAAGATCATCATCACCGAGGACGGCGAGTTCAAAGCTCTCCAGGAGTGGATCCTGGAGACTGACGGCGTCAGCCTGATGAGAGTCCTGAGCGAGAAGGACGTGGACCCCGTGAGGACAACGTCCAACGACATCGTGGAGATCTTCACGGTGAGAAATCTCCTGCCACGGGGGTGGGTTGATGGACACCTCGTTC
>NW_008698547.1:0-333 GCF_000695815.1 Acanthisitta chloris
CTGAGCTGTGCTGGGGAGTCTGTGCCATCAGTCCCCCAGATCAGATGCATTTCCAGTGGGACTCAGATGCTGTGGAATGGGACTGCCACCTGCAAGGGTAAGCACAGACCTGCATCACCCTGACCCGCAGTCCTGAGCTGGCAACAGGCCTTCCATGACATGGTCATGCTTCAGGTCCACCTGGGTGACAGTCCAGGAATGGGAGACCTGGATGCCTTGGCCTTCCCCTGTGTGCTGGCAGTTAGGTTTTTGTCTCAACACCTTGCTGCAGGTTCCTGCTGGGGACTGTAGTCCTGGGGAGGAGAACAAAGGCAGGAACCCTTCCTGGCCAGT
>NW_008698548.1:0-333 GCF_000695815.1 Acanthisitta chloris
GAGGAGCGACCTTGTATTTAGGGAAAAAAATCTATAACCCTACCATTCCCTTTAGACAAATTCCCAAACTAAGCTATTTGAAGCTTAGTTTGGAGCCAGAACACCTCGTTTCCCCGTGGTCCAGATAAGGTACCTCCTTAGCCACGAGACCACCAACCCAGCCCAGCTGGAGCTGCTCCCAGCGGAGCCGCGGAGGAACCGACACCTTCTGAACATCTCGGGAACACCTCCAGCACATCCTCCTCCACTCCCGCCCGCAGCACCATCGCACCCCGCGGTGGAGGTGGTACCCGCTGCGGGATGCTCTCTCCGCACGGGCGGGAGGCAGTGCCG
>NW_008698549.1:0-333 GCF_000695815.1 Acanthisitta chloris
CCTTAGGGAACTTGGTCCCACAAGATCGGATTTCCAATTCCTCGGCGCTACCCTGTGGATTATTAAGGACTGTGTGCAAAAGGGTTAAAAGGGCCAGGAACCCTCTGGTGCAAAGACAGACAGTTTTCCATAGTTTTGCAAGGTGGTTTTTACCTTGGTTAGGGATAAGTGAATTAGAAAAAGCCATAGTTAACATCTTGGCCTCCATTGAAGAAGTTTAACTTGACCACAGATGGACTAGTCAACTTGCAAATAGAAGTCAGTTCACTAAGCTCAGTGGTTATTTAGAATCGTATGGCTCTTGTCGATCTTCTAACTATGAAGGAAGGAGGT
>NW_008698550.1:0-333 GCF_000695815.1 Acanthisitta chloris
CCCACCCCAACCCAACCGGCCTCAGGCCTCCCCCAGCCTCATTAAGCGCGGCGTTGATTAGCCCCCACGGCCAGGCCCCGCCCACGCTGGCACTGGTGGGAGCTCTGGTTTTATTGGGGGCACTGGGGGGGGATGGGGAGGGGGATGAGGATGATGAGGAGGGGGATGAGGATGGGGAGGGGGATGAGGATGAGGAGCCGTCGCCGTCTCAGGCGCCGTAGACGCTCTCGTCGCTGTAGGCAATGTACAGGAAGAAATCCTCCTCGTGGTGCTCCTAAGGGAGGGAGATGGGGAGACCCCTCATTGGGGGGAGACCCCTCATTTGGGGGGACC
>NW_008698551.1:0-333 GCF_000695815.1 Acanthisitta chloris
ATCACTGTGGACTGCAGGTGCCCTCCTTCCCCACTCCCAACAAATTCTAAAAGAAGCGTTTCACTCACATGGCAATGTAATGTCATTTCTGGTATTGCCATGGTGTGGAGTGACTGATTCATTCTATGCAGTTTTTCTCCCTGCTGTTTCCTCCTTTTCCATCCTCTGTCACTGTGTCTTCACTTGAACCACAGTGATTCCTTCCCTCCTTCAAAACTCTTTCTCCCCTCTCCCTCCCTCACCTTTTTTGCCTTGCATTTCCATCCAAATCATCATCTGCCACTTGGGTCTCTATTCAGAAAGCAGAGCAGTCTGCCTCAAGAACAGCCAGGG
>NW_008698552.1:0-333 GCF_000695815.1 Acanthisitta chloris
AGTAAGCCTTAAAAACATGATAAATCTCCTGCTGTACGCTTTTACGCAGTAGGCCAATAAAAACCTAATCATTTTTCCAGACCATGGATGTATGGTGTGATAAAAAGGTCAAGGGTATATGATAAGTGGAAAGAATCTTTAAGACCAATTTGTGTTTCACAAGACAAATTGGACCACAATAATCCTTTTCAGTCTTTCAGATCTAGTACTAAGGTGCTGCATTTCACCTTGAAGACTAGCCAGACCCAGATATCACCAGGATAACTCTAGATAAGCACCGAGTGTTAACTGGAGCTAAAGGTATCACTGCAGCCTATCTGCTGTGAAGCACAA
>NW_008698553.1:0-333 GCF_000695815.1 Acanthisitta chloris
CAGGACTGCAGGGCCAGGACTGATGAGTAAGTCATCATCACAAGCTCTCAGGCACACGACAATACTCACCAGCCAGCAGACAGCCCTCAGGACATTGAGTGCTCAGACAAAACCATGGAGTGCCTCTTGTGATGCTTAACAGCTTCATGGTCGCTGTAGCCTACTGACAACTGCTGGGCTATCGCTCCTCCTTGCTCACCCACACAACCACTGGCATCCACAACTCCTCCTGGAGCTCAGGAGACCCAGAGCAGTGCAGAGGATCCATCACACGGAGATCCAGAGAAATATAGCTTGCAGTATAGTTGTAATAAAGAAATTAAGCACAGGTTC
>NW_008698554.1:0-333 GCF_000695815.1 Acanthisitta chloris
CCAACACTTGTGTTTCCATCTGTAGGACAGTGACCAGACTCTCCAGGGAATAGTTTTGAAGCTACTTTCAAACCTGGGGGTGAGGAGCATTTATAAAAAAATAGGACTATTTGGCATTTAGGCACTGCTGCTCCTACTGGACCCTAAAGCAGTGAGTAATAATACACACAGTAAGCTACCAGAGTGGCACCAGCCAAACCAAACCATCTCACTCCCCAACCCTGACACAACCCACAGGGCCCTGGAAATAAAGGGCAACATGTGAAAAATCTTGCTTTTGCCATGTGTCAGAGTACATTTCCCCTGATAACACCCAGCAGCACTGATGATTCA
>NW_008698555.1:0-334 GCF_000695815.1 Acanthisitta chloris
CACTGATGCTCTGGTCCCCAGTTCTGCGTCGCCGCGGGATGAAAACCGTCGCCGCGCCGACCCTGCCCCTCCCCCCCAGAATTTTGATTTTGATTTTATTTTTTTTTTGGGGGGGGTCTCAGGGCTCCCAGTCGTTGTCATGGTGCTGGGCAGCGATGATGATGACCACGGTGAGGATGGTGCAGAGGACGATGGCAGCGATGCCCACGGCTAAGCTGATGAAGGAGAAGTTTCGAGCTTCTCTCGAGGCGATTTCTGCCGAAACGATGTCGCCCCTGGCCACGGCCGTGCGCACCTGAGGGGGGTGGCACGCTCAGGACCCCCAAAAAACTCC
>NW_008698556.1:0-334 GCF_000695815.1 Acanthisitta chloris
AAACAACCCAGCATTGTGCCTTTGTGACAGAGGGTCAAGAGAAGTGACCATTCGTGTACATTTAACACTTGTAGGATCCCATGTGGAGCACTTGTGAAGGGCAATGGGGGTAAGTTCTAAGATGGGGAATTCTGATGAGATGTAAAAAAACCCCTTTTCACTGGTGTCAAATGTTCAAAGTGTTGCCCCAATGTAAAGACTGTGTAGTCTCCATCCTTGCAGATGTTCACATCTCTCCTGAACATCTTCCAGAGATACCAACTCTCCTTGGACCTGTACAAGTCTGGGTGGAGACTTCCAGAGGTACTTTCCAAAATACCTGACTTGATGTGGT
>NW_008698557.1:0-334 GCF_000695815.1 Acanthisitta chloris
TGGGATGCTTTGATGGGTCTGTAGAAGCTCTGTATGGCTTCTATCTATGGCTATAGATACAGGGGCTCTATAGGTTCTACAGGGGTATATGGGGGCTCTGCAGGGCATCCGCAGAGGTTCTGCAGGTGTCTGTAAGGATCCTATAGGCTCCACAGGGTTTCATAGGATTCCATAAGGCTCTATAGGGGTCTGTAGGGGTTTATAGGGGGTCCATAGAGGCTCTGTTGGGGTCTGTAAAGTCTATAGGGGCCCTGTGGGGTCGGTATGAGCGATATGAGAGTCTGTAGGTGTCTATAGGGCTCCTTGGGCTCTGTGGGGGCTCTATAGTGATCTT
>NW_008698558.1:0-334 GCF_000695815.1 Acanthisitta chloris
ATTTGCCCCCCAATTTTTTTTCCTTTTTTCTAACCTATTTTTTGGGATTTCTTCCCCCATGTTTTGGGCTTTCCTCCCCCCATTTTTTTTCTTATTTCCCCCTTATATTTTTCCTTTTTTCTCCCCCCATTTTTGGGCTTCTTCCCCCATTTTTTCTTTTATTTCCCCCGAAATATTTTTTGCATTTTTTCCCCCCATTTTCTGGAGTTCTTCCCCAATTTTTTTTTCTTTTTTCCCCCCTATTTTTTTGGGCTTTCCTCCACCAATTTTTGAGGTATTTTTTTTCCCCAATTTTTGGGGATTTCTCCCCCATTTTTGGGGATTTCTTCCCCCA
>NW_008698559.1:0-334 GCF_000695815.1 Acanthisitta chloris
TGAGGATCTCTGGGGGAGTTCCCTTACTTTGGGAGCCTCTGGGGGGGACCCTGAGGGGTTTGAGGGTCTTTGAGGGATCCCTGAGGGTGATGCTTAGTGGTTCCCTGAGGGGTTTAGGGGTCCCCGGGGGTGTTCTCTGGGGGGTTTTGCTCCGTGTATAGGTCCCTAGGGGCTTTGGGGCTCTTTGAGGGGTCCCTGGGGGTGATGCTTGAAGGACTTTGGGAGTCTCTGAGGGGGTCCCTGGGAGGGAACTCTGAGGGGCTTTGGAGGTCTCTGGGGGGTCCTTGAGGGGTTTGGAGATCTTTGAGGGGTCTCTGGGGGTGATGCTTGAGGG
>NW_008698560.1:0-334 GCF_000695815.1 Acanthisitta chloris
GGATGTCCTGTGCAGGGCCAAGACTTGCACTCAAAGTGGTCCCTGCCAACTCTGAGTATTTTGTGATCCTGTAATAACCCTTTGCTCTCTCCATGTTTGAAGCAAAGTATCCGCAACGTTGCCTGCAAGGCGAGACGAAATTCCACCAGGCGCCACAGACTTTTAAAACCTATGGCGATCCCCCAGTCTCTGCAAATGAATAAAGCATACCTAACTCCTTCACAATGCCCCCGACCCTGCCCCAAAGTGGGAACACCTCCTAGACACCTTAGGCAGTTTACACAGGCAGAACAAGAGATATTACCTACCTCAATCATTCAGCAAGCAAACACTG
>NW_008698561.1:0-334 GCF_000695815.1 Acanthisitta chloris
CCCAGCCACTCACAGTCCCACGGTGGGACTGTTCATGTGTCCCTCACTTGCAACCAGCAGCTCCAGCCGGAAAATAATAAGACACCAATTAATTCTAACAGCCAACCTTTTGCTTAAAAATCTTACATTATCTCACATTAAAGCCCAACAGCCTCTGTCTGCCTGTAAACTGCCCAGTGCCAGGAACATATTTATAGAAGGACCTATGGAAGGAAGGAGTTAGGGTTGATATGTTTTGGGGGTTTTTTTAGCCCTAGTAAACACAGAGATACGGGGATTGTTTCATTTCAAATGCATGTGCAAATTCTCCAGGGCACAGCTCGGGGCCGGAGCA
>NW_008698562.1:0-334 GCF_000695815.1 Acanthisitta chloris
GGGGGGGGGGGGAAGCAGGGGAGAAAGGAGGGTAAAAACAAGAGGAAGGGGAAAAGAAAGAAGGGAAAGAAAGGGAGGGAAGAGGAGGCAGGGGGGAAGAGGGGGTAAAGAAGAAGGGGAAGAGAAGGGAAAGGAAGGTGATAAAGGGAGGGGGAAAAAGAGAAAAGGAAAAGAGAGGGGGAAAGGGGAGGGGGAAAGAAAGAGGAGGAAGAAGGGGAGGGCAAGAAGGGGCAAAAAATGGATGTATTATTTTCCTTTCTGCTTTAGTGTCTCTCCTATGCCTTCAGACCCAAGGAGGCTGGTCCTGCACTTGGGCCAGAACAATCCCACCCAG
>NW_008698563.1:0-334 GCF_000695815.1 Acanthisitta chloris
TAGACATCTGCCCCAGCTTAAGAGCTTTTCCTTTGCTGTTAATGAGTTAAGATACAGTTAAAAAAAGCATCTTTTTAGGTAATTTCCAAACTCCTTGGCTTTGTCCTGAGTTCAGTGAGCCACAGGGACCTGTAACCATGTACTTGGAGTGTCCTGATGGTACCAGTGCTCCCAGTGAGGGCTAGTGCAGACACTAGGGTTGAGCTCTGCCTCTCCTCCTGGGGCAAGAGTTTAATCTTCAGCTCCATCAGGGGAAATCTGCAGGAACAAAACCACAGGTCTGATGCACCCACTGGTCTCCTTGTTTTGGAGGCAAGGGATGAACCATCCAGAG
>NW_008698564.1:0-334 GCF_000695815.1 Acanthisitta chloris
TTTCTAAATGGGACTGAGGTTGGCTAATTGCAGCCTGCCAGGACCACTCCCAAGTGCCAGCACAGCCCAAATCCAGCAGGGATGAGTGTCCTGAGGGTTCTCCACCGCGTGAGCAGAGGTTGCTGGTGAGGAAGATGAGGTGAGGCAGGAAGGAGATCTGTGCCTCTGTGTTGCTGGTGCTGCAGTGCCTGAGAGGCAAGAGGCAAACTGGGCCAGTGCAGGGCTGGGCTGGGGGTGCCAGGGAGTCAGGTGGTCTCCAAACTGCCCCCAGAGAGGGGAGTTGTGCACCTGGATGTGCATTAGTGCTTGGGGCAAGATAGTTTGAGACTTTGAA
>NW_008698565.1:0-334 GCF_000695815.1 Acanthisitta chloris
GTGTTTCCACCATATATGTCCAAGGTTTTGGTGACTTGTCATTTCGTAGGCAAAGAGAAAAGGTGTTGGCAGCAAATTTTATGCAGAATTACAGGATCAAAACAGTGCCCAATGAGCCTCTTCATCTGTCAGTGGCAAACCTCCCAGCTATTTCAGTGTCTTGTAGGATATTGCTTAACTTACAGAGAGGATAATATTTACAGGCAATTGTTACTGTTAGAGTGCTCAAGCACATTAATACTCTGTGTATGGACATGTCAGGTTTACAGACCCAATCCTGTTCTGCATGAGGCAGCTGCCTGATGTAAATCTGATCATAAACCCAGGTTTTCTT
>NW_008698566.1:0-335 GCF_000695815.1 Acanthisitta chloris
AAAAAAAAAAAGAAAAAAGAAAAAGAATCAAAACAGTACGCTGAATAACAGAGAGAGAGTAAAGAGAGCTTTCCATACTGACCTGTATGAGTTCTTTTGTGTATTTTGAGATTCTCTGATCTGGCAAACACTTTGCCACAGCCTGGGAAAGGACAGGGGAAAGGTTTTTCACCTGTGTGGACTCTGATGTGATTTACAAGTTTATATTTGGCCTTGAAAGGTTTCCCTTCTCTTGGACACTCTTCCCAGAAACATATGTGATTGGACTGCTCGGGTCCTCCAACGTGCTCCACAGTGACATGAGTCACCAGCTCGTGCATCGTGCTGAAAGTTTT
>NW_008698567.1:0-335 GCF_000695815.1 Acanthisitta chloris
GTGTTGAATAGTGCATGAAATTGAAAATGAGTGAGGACTTACTAATCAAAACCAATGATAAACCTTGCTCTCTAGCAGGACAATTCACAAAGCTGCACTCTGAAACCCTCTGGCACAAACATAATCAGTTTTTCAGAGCTACCTTATAATCCTGTGTTTTTCCTCATGTCAGCACTTTGCAACACTTACAATTCACCATCAAGTATTTTAGTTTTATTGAAAACATTCACCATCAAGTATTTTATTTTTATTGACCACACTCGAAATGTTGCACCTACTTCTGAAGCTTTGGTTCTGCATCTCTTGCCTACACATTCTGCCTTTCAATACCTAAA
>NW_008698568.1:0-335 GCF_000695815.1 Acanthisitta chloris
TGTACATACATGTGTAAGCATGCACAGACACATCAGTATCTATAGCTCCGTATCCGTGTCGAAACATAAGTGCACATACGTGCGTGTAAACGCGGTCACACGTGCACACATGCACACGTGAGCGCACAAACACGCGTGTCAGTGTCTGCAGACCTGGCTGCAAGCACAGCCACGTGCACACGGGTGTGCAAACACACACAGCCCCCCGTGCACGCACATGGGAGCACACACGGACACGCATGTCATGCGTGTAAGAGCACAGCCAGGCGCGCACATGCGTGCACACACATGTGTTGAGCACACCCGTGCTCAGCACACACACACACACACACACA
>NW_008698569.1:0-335 GCF_000695815.1 Acanthisitta chloris
TGTTTTCCTGAGATTTGCTCTCGGCAGATAATTTATAGCAGCACATTCAGTGCTCATGTGAGCAGGTGTAGTTTCACTGAGCTTGGTATTTTTAATGCTCTTACATCAGGAGCTGATTAACCTGATTAGGACTAGGCATTAGATTCCAAAAGAAAACCAGCAGTGGCTAATCTGTGAGAGGAAATCTCTGAGCCCTTTACACCACCATTGCCAGCAAATGGCTCAAATTGAAACAGGACTAACATACAGCACAAGTCAAGCCTCAAAGCTCCAACAGATGCAATGATGAGTGTTCTCTGATATTACTACAAGATTGTGCAGCCTCAAGTCCTGCT
>NW_008698571.1:0-335 GCF_000695815.1 Acanthisitta chloris
AAGGACCCTGGGGACACATCCAGGACAATGCCACCCCCTCCATCCTCCCCGCCCGGTTTAGGATGTCGGGACAGGATCCTGTGCCCTCGTCCTGCGACTGCTTCGTGGCTCTGCCACCGCACACGGCATCCCCCGTGGTCATCTTCGGCAAGAACGCTGACCGCCCGCGCCACGAGGTCCAGGAGGTCATCTACGTCCCTGCAGCCACGCACCAGCCTGGGGACAAAGTCCAGGTGAGAGCGTGCTGGGGACAAGGTGCTGCAGGGGATGGTGTGTCAGGGCTCAGGGCATCTGTGTGTGCCTCACGTTGCACCTACCTGGGCCAAGGTGTGACC
>NW_008698572.1:0-335 GCF_000695815.1 Acanthisitta chloris
AGGGTAGGTTGAAATTCCCTTCCCACAAATGTTCAGGGAAGGTCACTTAGCAAATTCCAGGAAGCAAATTCAGGACATGTGTGAAAAATGACCAAAAGGATTGCTTTTATGGCTATTTTTTTGTTTGTTTTGTTTGCTTTTCACAATTCAGTCAATAGCTAATTATATGCTCCTCAATAAGTTGTTCTCTCCAGGCATTGGGCAAACTTCATATTAGAGGGGAGGGAAAAGTGAGGAAATCTGCTGTCTTCTCTCATGTTGGGTCATGAGGGAATACTTGCTTTCTCTCACAGACACAAGGGTGCTCATAGCAACCGTGCAGCTCTGTAGTGTAG
>NW_008698573.1:0-335 GCF_000695815.1 Acanthisitta chloris
TATCAAGCCCATAATTCCTGCATGCATCTCAGTCACATGGATCAGGTAGGCAAGCATCTCAGAGGAAGAACAGATGCTGTCAGAAACACATGAATCAAAATACCCACTGGGTCATTGTTACACAGTATGCTCTAAACCTTTCCTAAATAATCACCCAAATGCATTTATGTTCTAAATTACAAAGGCAGATTTGCAGTAGTTTTGAGAAGTTCTAGCCCTAAGATAATCCTTACACAAAACAGTAAGTGTTACTGATCAATCATTCTGCTTGCAAAAGCAAGTAATTTTCATGAGTATCTGATAGCAATATCCCTGGAGAATAAAGGCATTGTTTT
>NW_008698574.1:0-335 GCF_000695815.1 Acanthisitta chloris
GTGTTTCGATCCCATAATCTCTTCCACTGACCAATAAAGTGTCATTTAACATGAGATCACGTTTTCTCCAGGGCTTGGACAGAAAACCCCCTTAAAACAACTTGGTTACAACTTTCTCTGATGCTCTTGGTCCTGGTGTAACTTGCTGTGAGGGTAGGAACTGCAGAAATGTGTTGTGCAAGGAGGGTAAGAACCAGTAACTGATTTCACCAGAGCTGGTAATGACAAAGAATATTACAAACTATGAACAAAGAGAATGACACAACATTCAGCACATTCTGCCCCAAGATGGAGGAACCAACGCAAACCACTTCTGTTTGCAGACAATCTTTACT
>NW_008698575.1:0-335 GCF_000695815.1 Acanthisitta chloris
TAATAACCACAATTTATAAACACAACTTAGTAGACAGAAACACATTATCTACATTTAACAACCTCAACTATGAAGACTTAAGGACTTTTCTTTATGAAACCATAAACATTATTTACTCCAAATCAATACCAACAGCCATTTATCTCCTGCTGATTCAGAAAGGAATGTGTGTGGATGCTTTAGTCATGATGATTTTGAGAAACAACTTGGATGGGAACTTTTTCCTGAGTCAGACTGTGATCTGGAACCACACAGAGCTGCACACAACTGCACATACCCATTGCATCTGCTTATTTCAGAAAGGAACATCAGGAGAAAACTGTTAGTTCAGCTAT
>NW_008698576.1:0-335 GCF_000695815.1 Acanthisitta chloris
CTGTCCCTTCTCCAGGCCCCGAGGACCAGGCTGAGGTGTTGGGCTGGGACTGCACCTTCCCTCAGGATGCGACGGCGCTGGAACCCAGCAGCAACACCCAGAGCACTGGTCAGTGGGGAGGGGGCAAAATTCCTCGGGGGGGTCCTAAAATCTGGGGGAGAGGCTTAGATCTCACCTGGGGGTCCTTAAATCCCTCTGGGGGAGCCTAAATCCCACTCTGGGGTCTCCTAATCCCTCTGGGAGGATCCCAAATCCCTTGGGGGTCCCTAAATCCCACCCCAACGTCCCCAAGCCCAGAGCCCAGGGAGCCTAGGATGGGTTTGGGGGGGTCAGGG
>NW_008698577.1:0-335 GCF_000695815.1 Acanthisitta chloris
GAAGCCTGTGCAATGTGTTAGGGCTTAGAAGATCTGTGCTGGCACAAGTGGGTGCCCCATATACGTTATATGCTATTTATGTTTCCATTGGATTCTTTCCCCTTCTCTTCACCTCTCTTTTTTTTTTTCACAGTTTTTCCTAAGTGAAACACTAATGCAGTAATGTTCAAACCCACAATGTTTGAATGGCCTCTAAATCAGGCAAAACAAGTTTGCCCAACCCTAGTTGAACAGACTGGACTCATTTTCACATTCATGCACACTCTGTTCATTTTGCCCTAATAAATACATTTCTGTCCTAGACCAGGAGCACTGGGGGACCTTGGAAAGTTTGA
>NW_008698578.1:0-335 GCF_000695815.1 Acanthisitta chloris
TCTCATTGCCACTGCCCTGCTTGTACAACTGTTTTTACTCTGTTTAGATATTTTCACTCTGCAGAGTTTAACAAAGCAGCTTCTGGCTACTTAATCACTGGGACCTTCTAAATAGTTTTTGTTATCAGAGGGGACTGGAAGGGTTGATTCTGTGAGAAGACATTGGGAGCTGCCACCAAGCATAGCAAAGCCAGTTTCAGTAAGCTCCAAGACAGTCCCACAGCTGGCCAGAGCCAAGCCCACCAGTGACATTGGTAGTGCCTCTGTGGAAACACATTTGAGAAAGGGTGAAAATGATGCAGAACACCTGCAAGAGAAGAGAACATGTGAGAGGA
>NW_008698579.1:0-336 GCF_000695815.1 Acanthisitta chloris
TTGAAAGTCTGGACATAAAAATGAAACAGAAAATGCAACTGACTCAGCAGTGTCAACTACTGAATCTGCAAGTCACTGTTCAATAAAAGAGTCGGTGCACTATAAACACTGAGAATGATTCCCATGGAAAAGAGATGCACTGCAAATCACTCCTTCACAACCAATACCCAAAGTACCTATTACTGAGTACCTTGGTCAAAACATGCAGTTACTGCTACCAAAACGACATCAGACCAATAAAGTCCAACACTAAAAATAAAATTAAAACAGAAGCATGTGTGAAGAAAAAAAATTAAAAAGGAAGAAAGAAGTGAATTTGCTGTGAGTTGCAGATAT
>NW_008698580.1:0-336 GCF_000695815.1 Acanthisitta chloris
TTGGGTTTTTGTTGTTGTTGTGATTTCAAACTTCTCTGGAGTTTGTTTCTATGGATGTATTCCAAGTGCCTCAGCTGAATGGAGAGGGATGGAACTGCTATTCACTAAGTCAGATTTTATCCTTAACTGCTTTGCTGTTAGACAGGCAGAAATGTAGCCCAAAACCTAACCGCACCCAGCTCCATCCACACAGTCCCTCCCAAAAACGAGTTTTCCAAACTGAAGAGATTATAATCTAGCAATGTCTCTTCTCTCACTGAAGCTGATGCGTTTGTTGGTCATTCTATATTTGAATGATTGCTAATGTTTTCTAAGTGTGCTACAGCTTTTTTTTTT
>NW_008698581.1:0-336 GCF_000695815.1 Acanthisitta chloris
TTGCTGCAGCTGGTGGCACCTCTGGGAATATCTGGGACTGGCAGCAGCTCTGACCAGGACAGCAGGGAAACTGGGAAGCCAACAGTGAGGCCAACCTGCTGCTCTGCCTGCTGAGACACAGGTGTCTCTTTCCTACAGCTGTCACAGAGTTTTAAACCCATTTCCACATCTTCCTCCCTGCAGGACAGAGCCTCCAGCAGAGCCCAGGGGCAGGGACCAAGCTTGGACACAAGGCCTGGAGCCACTCTGGGTGTGGAGGCAGTGCTGGGGCTGCTGAGCTCTTGGGTTTGGCAGAGTAGAGTGTTTGTGGTGACAAATCACCCCTCTCTTGGGGAT
>NW_008698582.1:0-336 GCF_000695815.1 Acanthisitta chloris
AAACTTTGAAACCTGTTTCAGGAAGGAAATACAACTTTCTTTCTACTTGAATAACTAAAAAGACATGAGATGTACATCCCCATACTTTGTGTATCTTGTCCACTAATGACACAAAGTAAGCTACATGTTAATTCTCAGTGTCAACGTTTATGCCTAATGAACCAACTTTTGTTTTTAATTCTCACTTGATGATACTAAATTCATGAAGAAAGATGGATCCAGAAAAAAACCTGAACACGCACACCTGTAGGACTCCTGTCTGGTGTTGATTGACTTTCAGGGATTCATTATGTGTGGTATAGATGTCAGGATAGTCTAAATACTCTCTTTAATTTC
>NW_008698583.1:0-336 GCF_000695815.1 Acanthisitta chloris
GTCACCTGAGCGAAACAGATCCTTGCAGAGCCATTTATCTCAGCAACATTTCAGCTCTAGCAGGCAGCAACCCACACGAAGACAGAGGTCTCGGGACGAAAGGACTACACCGCAGACCCTTCGGGACGGGAAACATTCGCTCCGGAGGCTCTGCGAGGAGCTGAGATCTTACAGCCAGCTCAGCACAGGCGTGTGAACAACAAAACCTCCGCTGGCTACGCGCGGTGCCTGAGGAGCAGCTTGTCTCCGCAAAGCGCCGCGCGGGGCTCAGCGCCCGGAGCCGAGCAGATCCCACCCAGCCCGCGGCGCCGCCCGCGCCCTGTCCCTCCCGCCAGG
>NW_008698584.1:0-336 GCF_000695815.1 Acanthisitta chloris
AGACAACTGGGCTTGCAGTGACTCAGATCTCATCTTCCTCCATTCCCATGGTTGTTTCAAAAGCCTCACACTTGACATCCAGCTCACTTTGACTTCAGACCAAGATAATTGCAATTCACTTCGTACCTTGGTCATTTCCATCTCCAGAACCTCACCAGTTGTCCTACCTGGCTCTTACCTTCAGTATTGTCCTGACCCTGCAGGCTAAATTTATTTCTTCCACTCTGGGATCTTTCTTTACATCATCTGTGTGCCAAGTGTGTGGCTTCATTCTCTTTTCTTATGAAAATTCCATACAGGAACATTTCTGCTCCACCCCAGTGGGAACCACTCTTT
>NW_008698585.1:0-336 GCF_000695815.1 Acanthisitta chloris
ATATCCTCCAGCATCAGATCCAGACGTGGGGCTGCATGGCATGGCCACATCCTTTGGCCACCCACACCCCCTGCATGGCACTGATGGACACCACTGACCACCACGGTCCCACCTGCAGGGACAAGACTAGGCTCTTGGTCTATCCTGCCCCTTAATGTTCCAAGTTTTCCTTCAGAAAGGCTAAAAATTGTCCCTAATGATTCACAAGGTGGCTGGAAGAGTGTATCATCCATCTTCCCATCCAAACAGGTCATTGCTACCGGTGTCTTCATCACAGTGTTGTATTTGGGGTCATCCTACTGGGAAGAGGAGGTAGAGGGTGAGGAGTTAAATAAA
>NW_008698586.1:0-336 GCF_000695815.1 Acanthisitta chloris
AGGAGGGAGCTCTGGCCACAGCGTGGCAGGGAATAAAGACGGTTCAATGACAATCCTTGTGTCTCTTTGATGGCACCATGGCATCTCCTGCCCTGGGCTGGCTTTGTCCTCATGGGGAGGTGGAATGTCCCCAAAAGGTGATTGGGACATCAGTGGTCCTTGGGAACAGCCAGGAGCACCCACAAGGTTGGCCAGGCTGCCACCTCCATCTGTCCCTGCAGGGATGTCACATCGTGGGGACATCTCAGCCAGGACCAGCATTGGGGGTGTGGGGTGGTCCTGGGGGACAGTGTTGGCTGTGTCCAGGGGTTGGGGGGTCCCTGGGGCTGGTACTGG
>NW_008698587.1:0-336 GCF_000695815.1 Acanthisitta chloris
TTGGAGTATGAATGCCAGGTGGGAAAAAAAGATAGCGATGGGCAGATGCCTCCCCATGCGATGGTGGTTTGGGGCAAGACTGAACTTGCCTTCACCATGGTTTGAGAAGACTTTCAGGAACTGAATTTCCCCAGTCGCCCTGTGGTCCTCTTGTCCTATAGCCATGTTTCACCAAGGAGCTCGGACCACCTTAAGGATCAAGCAAAAAAAGTGTCAGTGTCTTGGAAATGGGGATCACGTATCACATAGCAAAAGCCAGTTGCTGAATTTCTGACTGCTCTTCTCTTCTGAAGCATGGATTCTGCTGGACAGAGATCTGGTGATGGGGTTATATAA
>NW_008698588.1:0-336 GCF_000695815.1 Acanthisitta chloris
CCAACACCTGCAGGGCCCAAGTCTCCGATCACTTCCCGCAACCATCGAACCCACACGGTCACAACCCTCGTGCAACCCCCTCAGTCCCCCCCGACGCCACCTCGACGCCGTCCCCGGTGCCCCCGACGTGCCCCCTGTGCTGACCTTGAAGCGACGTGCCAGGAACTTGTTCTTCATCTCCAGGAAGTTTCCTTTGGAGGCTTCACCCTTGAAGGGTTCGTTGATGACCCCGAAGGCGCCATCGTTCTGGATGTCCGTCCAGCGCGCGTAGCCGTGGCTGCGCGCTAAGGACCGTCACCTTCTCACCCTGCCACCCTCTCCTTGGCATCACCCTCA
>NW_008698589.1:0-336 GCF_000695815.1 Acanthisitta chloris
CAGCTTCACCTCCCCTCTTTCTTTGCCTTTTTTTTTTCTTGGAAGCAATCCCCAGGTGTTGTCAAATCATCCTTGTTTCATCTGATACTTGGTCCTATATTACTTTATGGAGGTTTTATGACTTCTGTCTCCTTCTTTGTGGTATTCTTTATAGAATAAAATCCAGCAAATTAGCCTCATGGGATTGTGGAAATTTGAAGAAGCCTCTGTAGATTGTCTAGTCCCATGCTACCAATTAATGCAAGGTCAATCAGAGCAGGTGGCTGAGGGCTGTTTCCAGTCAGGTTTTGAATGTCTCCCAGTGGTGGGGAATCTACAGCCTCTCTGGGCAACCTG
>NW_008698590.1:0-336 GCF_000695815.1 Acanthisitta chloris
AGGGAAAAGGCTTAATGCTTGTGTTAAATAGGCAAAGCCTTGAGAATCCTGGAAGCAAAACCCATAAAATCGCCTTAAACAACCACATTAGTGCATGCAGAAAGGTCTGTGGACACAGAGCCCTGGGAAGGCTTTAAGGTCTGTGAGGACTGATGAGAAGCAGCAGGAAGATTTCTCCTGCCCCACTTCCATCCCCACTGAGCACCACAGCTGATTCCTGAGCAGCTCCTACCATGCTCTGCAGGATCCTCAGGGCTTCATCCTTCCCTTGGAGATGTCTCTGGGATGCTTCGAGCTCAGCCTTCATCATCTCAACCTCCTGGGGCAAAGCAGAGC
>NW_008698591.1:0-336 GCF_000695815.1 Acanthisitta chloris
TCCCAAGACGTGGTCCAAAACAAGGTTAAATAAGTTTCATCCAGCTCTCAACATAACCAACATAAAAGAGAGGTTGCTTTAGGGCACCAAAAATCAAAACTTAGTCTTTAATTATCCATCAGCAGCATTCCTTGCCCTCTTTTCCTGTAACTCTCAAACAAATGCTATCCAATTCATTAATGGAATGATGAACATTTACTGCATTTATATCTACCTTCTCTGCAAACAAAGGAAGACAGATGTTTAAAAGCATTCTTGTGAGATGAGTTGTGGGGTCTGTTTTTCCCACTGCAACTCATAAATCTTATAGGGGAAAGTTCTCCTCTCTGAAAGCCC
>NW_008698592.1:0-336 GCF_000695815.1 Acanthisitta chloris
GGCAATCCTGCTGCAGCATGCAGCCACAAAGGCTGGGAAGGAGCATTGCCCCAAGAGAGGAGTGAGATGCAGAAGTCACATGCACCACCCATGCACAGTCCTGCCCTTACCTCAGGGCTAAAGCCTTTGGTGAAATCCTTCATGCGGCTCAGCGTGGGACCCAGGTCGACATTGTTGCAGTTCAGAAGGACACTCAGCAGGGCATGGGTGGCACAGGAATTGGGGATCAGCTGGAGGGCAAAACAAGGACCAGCTTAACCAGCAGGAACAAGGCAACCTTTCAACAACTCTTCAGCATCAACAACAATCAATTGAAAGTACTGACACAAGAATCAC
>NW_008698593.1:0-336 GCF_000695815.1 Acanthisitta chloris
ATCTTGGCTTTCCAGTGAAGGAGGACAGCTTTGAAACCTTGAAAAGAATTATTCCTCAAACTTAAAAAAACTTTGTCTAGCTTAGTGCACCATGGGCAGAGATACTAAGTAATCCAGTTTCATGAGTAGTTTTGGACATCTCCCTCATTAGGCCAGTGACATCTGTTCCTTGTTCTGTCCTGAACTTAGACAGCTCTTACTGTAACTTGTTACCAAATTTCCCATCCTCCCAGATAAGAGATGACTAAGAAGGAGGTATAAGCAATATTATACTTTTCCTGACAGTCCCTTGAAAAGGGAGCAACTGCTCAGTTGGCTCCACACACACAGGGTTAA
>NW_008698594.1:0-335 GCF_000695815.1 Acanthisitta chloris
GGAAAACATATTCATTGATAAGAGGTGTTCATTGATAAGTGGTGTATAGGAAATACCTGCTTTTCATCTGCAAGTTGTTCAGGCTGTAAAATATCAAGAACAAATGTCATCACCACATGGCATTTAGGAACAAATTCAGTATCTGATGACATCAGCAAGATGTGATTGGAAAACCTTTGGTAGTCCCAGCAACAAGATTCTAAACAACGGAAATAAATAGGTGATTTTTATGTCAATGAGAATCTGACCTAAGACCCTAGTAAGTATGAAAAATGAAAATATAAATTCTGCTTTCTTCTATTATTCTTTTTGCTCTGTATTTCACTAATTAACAT
>NW_008698595.1:0-335 GCF_000695815.1 Acanthisitta chloris
CAGCTTTCATTTTGCCTGAAGAATCCAACAAAAATCTGGTTCTTTTATTGGGCTCCAAGGTATTATTGCAAAAGTACACCATTCTTTTGTGAATTATTACAATCTCATCTATTTTTTCCTCTTTGAATTCATTGCCATGTTTTACCACATGAATCCTTTATAACTTGTTGTGTGGAGAAGGTTTTGTTAGACAATGGGCACAGATTGCTTTTAGAAGCCTTAGACAATCCTGGCCTGCAGTATTTTGGTGAAATAAAAGCATGATGTCCTTGAAGACAGTGAAAAGAGGAAACTAAGTGCTTGCAGAGCACAAATGGTTCACGTCCTCCGGACAT
>NW_008698596.1:0-337 GCF_000695815.1 Acanthisitta chloris
ATGCTGAAGCTGGACAAGGAGAATGCCTTGGACAGAGCCGAGCAAGCCGAAGCGGACAAGAAGGCAGCGGAGGAGAGGAGCAAGCAGGTCTGCACCGAGGGCAGGGCACTAATCGCGCCGGGGCGAAAAGCTTTCCGGACGAATCCTCTCTTTCTTTCCCCCTCTCCTCCCCCACCCCTCTTCGTACCTTGTTTTATTCCAACTCCGCGCCCTGAAGGGCTGGTTAAACTTTTCCTAAGGCAGAGCCTCGGCCGGGCAGCCCCTGGCTGGAGTGCCCGGTGGGAGGTCGTGCCCCGTCCCCGTTGGGAGCGTGGAGAGTGGAGAGTGGAGAGTGGAG
>NW_008698597.1:0-336 GCF_000695815.1 Acanthisitta chloris
AATACTGCAGTTGTAAGAGCTAGTGATCCAAGCATGAGTTCTTCAGGATCAGGTCTGTAGAAATGATGACTCAGGCACCTTGAAGCACTGTATGTTTAGGTATTATTTTACTAACGATGAAGGGAACTATATCTCTAGTTTGCTCTGTTACCAAAGGTTTGGCTGGAATTTGGATGTAGCAGTGTGAATGAGTAACAAAGTGCAGGAAGAGGAGGTATTACACATAGGGGTGATGAGCCAATTCATTGGGAAAGTTAATTTTGTCGATAAGGAAGCAATATGGGGATGCAACACTACCTAAACTTCTGCCACCCAGGCTGGGCTGGAGGAGTCAGA
>NW_008698598.1:0-337 GCF_000695815.1 Acanthisitta chloris
CCTGTGTCCCCACAGAGCCGTACAGCCCGGCCGTGTGGGTGATGATGTTCGTGATGTGTCTCACCGTGGTGGCTGTCACCGTCTTCATCTTCGAGTACTTCAGCCCTGTTGGCTACAACCGGAGCTTGGCCAGTGGCCAGCGTGAGTGACCCCAGTGACCCCGGCGTGCCCTGTGTCCCCACGTCACCTCCCGGTGTCCCCTGTCCCCGTGTGACCCCCCAGTGTTCCCCCAGCCATGGGGGGCTCCACATTCACCACTGGCAAGTTCACCTGGCTGCTGTGTGTCCCTGTGTGACCCCCTTGTGTCCCCTGTCCCTGGGTGTACCCAGGTGACCCT
>NW_008698599.1:0-337 GCF_000695815.1 Acanthisitta chloris
TGCCACATCCAGGTGTTGG
Organism: Acanthisitta chloris; assembly: GCF_000695815.1. Taxonomy (NCBI): domain Eukaryota; kingdom Metazoa; phylum Chordata; class Aves; order Passeriformes; family Acanthisittidae; genus Acanthisitta; species Acanthisitta chloris. The sequence goes on from NW_008698599.1 coordinate 20, forward strand.
CCAGTGGGTTCTGACCACATCCATGTCAAGCCCTCGACCATGCCCAACCTTTGGCTCTCCCTGACTGAACCAGGATGTCTCTGGAGCCCAGTCTGCCGCAGCTGCTCCCTGAGCCTGTTTATCATCCCCTGTCACAAATACCTGCTGTGTGGACTGGGAGCCATTCCTGGGCTGGCAGGTGCCCTGCTAAGCTGGCCCAGCAGTGCTGAGCACTTGGGATGGCCAAAGGCTTCTCCCAGCAGTGGAAGTGCAGCTGCTGCTCAGAGTAGCCACAGGGAGTGGCCATCCTGGAATTAAGGTCAATGAGGTCAGTGCTGC
>NW_008698600.1:0-337 GCF_000695815.1 Acanthisitta chloris
CAGTCCATCCCAGTGCTCCCAGTCTCAGCGCCTGTCCCGGCTGCGCCGCCGGGCACTGGGAGCTGCTCTCTGGTGGTGCTGGTGGTGCTGGTGATACTGGTGATGATGGTGATGGTGGGAGGAAGCGGAAGTGGAAGAAACCGGAAGTGAGGCGGCGGCCATGATGGATCCGGAACCACTTCCGGTTCCGGTTCCGGTTGGAATTCCGGAAGATCCGGAACTGGATCCAGGACCTTGACGTTGTCTCTGTTCTTCCTCTTCCTGTTCCTACCAGTTTACACCAGTTGAAACCAGTTAGAAACCAGTTTAAACCATTTGAAACCGACTCAAACCAGTT
>NW_008698601.1:0-337 GCF_000695815.1 Acanthisitta chloris
GACTTACTGGAAGGCATCAGATGTACCTACAAGGTTTCCTTTTAAAGTTTAATTATTGTCTCTGAACCTCCCATAAGCACCTCTGTCCACTTGTGGACGTCTCCATCCCATAGCATACTGTGATGAACCAAAAGAAGCAGATCCTAAGCTGGTAGGAGTGTGGGTATGAATAAGGAGGGCATGGGGTGGGATGAGACAGGAAAACAGGCTTAATTTCTTGCTTCTCCCAGATTTGGGGGTTTTGAAGAACCAGCTTTGCAAATAATGTGAATAGGGATTCTGGTTGTTCCTCATGTACAAACTGCCCAGGTGATGGTCAGGAACAGAAGAAGGGTAA
>NW_008698602.1:0-337 GCF_000695815.1 Acanthisitta chloris
CCTGACAGAGACACATTCATCAAAGCTGCATCTTCCCGTTCAGGGGTAGCCCATTCCTCAGGGACAGAAACACAAACCACTCTGAAGAAGAACTTCACAATTTCTGCTAAAATTTAACTTCATGTCCTTGCTGTTCTGCCCTCATGAACTTTCCTAAACAACATTAGTATTCCTTAATGCCTACGAGAAATTAAGAATGTTTTTTAACATCTCATCTAATATCACCATGGGGAACACAGATCTAAAAAGACTTTCATATAACTCAATCCATTCCAGTGCCTTTTTTCCTATACAAACATCTTCAGTTACTTTTTTGGATGTCTGTCTATGAGCTATA
>NW_008698603.1:0-337 GCF_000695815.1 Acanthisitta chloris
TGAGTGTGACACTTCCATCCTACAGCTTTCAGAAGCTGCTTATTTTTAACCTCTGATACCTTGACAGGTGTTATATTTGTCTTTCTGGTCAATTAGTTTCCATCTTCTCTGCAGCAAGACTGATTGCATTCAAAAAATAAGCCTAAGGTTCTATATCTAGAAAAGCAGTATATCCAAATAGCTGTCTCCACCTAATTCTCCCCAGGAACTGAAGTGGTTTTGCTCAGGTCATACATTTACTGCTCTATGTCCCTGATCACTTCAGACTTTAAGTCAAACTCACAAATGGAGTTTTTTGAAGATACTGTGATAAAGGGTATTACTTTCTGGGGCTTTT
>NW_008698604.1:0-337 GCF_000695815.1 Acanthisitta chloris
AGGTCCCAGTTACTGTACTGGTCCCAGTTTAGTTCCATTTTTTCCCTTTTCTCTGCCAAAAAAACTGATAAAAACTTCGAATTTTTTTTCTTCTTTTCCTAATAAATTTTTCCAAATTTTTTTTTTAATTTTTTCCAGTCCAAGTGGGAAAAAATTCCGGAGTAAACCCCAATTAGCAAGATATCTTGGGAATTCTGTGGATTTAAGTAGTTTTGATTTTCGAACTGGAAAAATGATGCCAAGTAAATTACAGAAAAATAAACAAAAACTTCGAAATGATTCGTTAAATCCTGCAAAGGTTTGAAAATTTTGAATTTTTGGGGGGAAATTGGGGAAA
>NW_008698605.1:0-337 GCF_000695815.1 Acanthisitta chloris
AAGGGATTTGCCTCCATCCTCACCCCATTTCCTAACCCTCAGGTCTGGGGAGGATAACTAATACTTGGGCTCTTGTTGGTCCTTTCATGGACAGTTTGATCTTAGGTAAAAACAATGTTAAATGCTTTAGAAACAAAGCTTTACATATAACTCAAACCCAACATGGAAAAGTCACATCCCTCACCTATACTGAGGACACAAAATCCATTGAAAACACCTGCTCCTCTTTCAGTCTCAATTCCAGAGCTAAGAGAATCCCTAGGAAGATGTCTGCTAATGGCAAAGGTCACATCATGGCATTTGCATCTCAAGTGTAGCCATACCAAACTCTTCCCAT
>NW_008698606.1:0-337 GCF_000695815.1 Acanthisitta chloris
AGGGGTGTGTGTGTGTGTGTGTCTGTGCTCACACGCGTGTGCCCCTGCCATGGGGCCGTTTTGGGGTGGCACTGGGTCCTGCTGGGGCACGGCGAGTGGCACTGGGAGCAGGAGCTGATGGGTCCTGGGGATGGTTGGGCATGGGGTAGGGTCGGGTCGTGTGTCCCAGTGTTCCCAGTGTTCCCAGTAGCGTCTCCTCTGTGTCACAGCCCCCGAGCTCGGTGGGGAAATCCTCAGCTCTGCCTGTGGCTGCTCTAGGGGTCACCAGTGTCCCCTCATCCATGGCCCTTAGGGTCCCCCAATGTCCCTTAGGGACCCTCTTGTCCACCCCTTGTCC
>NW_008698607.1:0-337 GCF_000695815.1 Acanthisitta chloris
TGTGTGTGTAAACACAATCAGAGCCAAAGCTCATGATCTCTTTGGAAAGGCATCTTCAATTTATACCTGGGTTTTCCTGGAACAGAAGTATTAAGTGAAGCTTCTTCACATATGATATTGGCAGAAATCTGAAATGATTCATCTGGACTGTTTTGTTCCATCAAGAGTTTACTGTGGTCTAAATGCTGACAGAATTTCCTTAGGTTTGTCTGGGGTCCACCTTCAAGGGTTTCTTTTTCATTTCAGTTGTGGGTTTGATCTCTTTTAGGTACAAGCCCAGCGCACGAGAGCCCAGGTCAGGGTCTGCCCATGCTGTCATGGACATAGGTTTGGTTAC
>NW_008698608.1:0-337 GCF_000695815.1 Acanthisitta chloris
GATGTCAGTGCCCTTTCCTGCAACTTCTGAAGGAGAAGTGGTTTGCTCAAGGCCTGAAGGTATCTGGGAAGACTTCGTTGGATGCTTTGGTGACCTCCACTTGTACAAAACTGTGTGTGTGCAGTTTGAAGAAGCACTTTTGTTCCCTACAGACTTTAAAAGTAATATTCACATGTGTTAGGATTCAATTCTGCTCCACTGGGGCAACAAGACTTTGCAGATGCCAAGTCCATCATCTCAGAGGCTAAGGAATCAACCCTGAAGGAGGATCATTGCCCCTAGGAAGTGCCAAGATCAAAACAGAAAACCAGTGGTTTACACTTAGTCCTTGAGCAGG
>NW_008698609.1:0-337 GCF_000695815.1 Acanthisitta chloris
GGAACGTGTAAAGGGGAACGTGTAAAGCTCCCGTGATTTCACTGGGATTTCTACGAAAACCTACAGACTAACACCCAGTGTGGGACAACCCAGAGTTCAAAAGTTGCTCTCAAAGTTGGACAGCGAAAACTTTCAACATGCTCCAACAACGCGACGAAGCACTCCGCGAGCGGGGGATGGAAAAAAACCCACCGTTTACAGCCCAGTTCACGGAGGGCAGAAAGCACGACGCGCAGGGAACAAAGGCGAGGAAGCCAAGGGGCAGCGAACTGGGAGCACTGGGAGCTGTGGGACGAGCAGAGCGCACTGGGTGCGGCGCCGGGCGGAGCCGCAGCGC
>NW_008698610.1:0-337 GCF_000695815.1 Acanthisitta chloris
CACCCTGTACAGGTGTGCCAGCCCCATGCCAGGTGTGCCACCATCCCCGTGCCTACCTGGGCACTGCTGTTGCGGGACAGAGCCTTGTAGATCTCGTCGATGTTGGTGGCCACGGCCTCGAAACAGGAGTTGAAGCGATCGAATCTCTCCTTCTTCATCTGCTCAAACGCCTGTTTGGCCTTCTTGGCTCTCTTGCGCGCGGCCTCGAACTCTGGGGACAGGGCACAGGCTCAGGGGACACCCCCAGGACACACCTGGGCACAGAGCTCCGTGTCCTGCGGGCCAAGAGCTTCTGGAACTGTCCCCCATGTCCCCTGTGTCCCACCATCTGAGATCT
>NW_008698611.1:0-338 GCF_000695815.1 Acanthisitta chloris
CTAAACCACCTTAAAAATAAGGAATGGATTTTGATAATACATAATGATGTCTGACTGCTGAAATGTCACTTTTGGAAACCATTCAGATGTTTGGGAACAATAATTCTGGAAAAGCCTCTGTGGTTGGATAGTTCACACACATTTTCCCAGAGTACAGCTGTCCATGCTGTCAAGACACTATATCAAGAGCTAAGTTGTAAGCAAAATTACTTATTTGGGGTATAAATATCTATTGATTGTATCAGGTTATTTGTTTAAGGTATTTCTAAATCTGATGTGCTCTAACATCACTGACAAATGTTTATTTACTGTACACTGTAAATACTGCTCATTTGTCT
>NW_008698612.1:0-338 GCF_000695815.1 Acanthisitta chloris
CTTCTGAGATTACAAGCCCTGGCTAAAAACTTTGAGCTGTGTATCTTGGTGTGCTTTTCTGTTCACGCTCCTACATTTGGAGTCTTATTTCTGGTGTGGCTTAAGTGCCCAGGAAAAGCACAGCATTGTGTTTTGGGTTTACTTATGTGTAGAGGCTTTGGGATAAGCCTGATTTGTCACTTCTAAATTCCTGTTTCATAGCTGTGGCCCTAACAAGCTCCTGGTGTCTACTTACTGGCTTCTTTCAGAACAACTTCCACACTGACAGAGGGTCAATCTCAAGTAGTGTTTGTTTAGAGCTTTTATCCCCTGGTTCAGAGTTTTTTATGGGTTTTCAC
>NW_008698613.1:0-338 GCF_000695815.1 Acanthisitta chloris
CCTGGCACACCTGGAACCCTTGGCCCCCCTGTCCCCCCTGGCACACCTGGGATGGGCAGGCCGAAGTCGAACCACTGGAGGTTCCGGGCGTAGTGGTTGCCGCGCACTCCGGCGCGGTAGAACCGCGTGGGATGCTCCAGGAAGGCGTCGAGGGACGGAGCGTTCCGGAACGCCGGAGCCGCCGCGCGGTAGTAGGAGAAGGAAGATTCTCCCAACGTTCCGGGATCGCGGACGATGGAAAAATAGAAACTGTCGTTGGGCATCACCTTCTGCACCTGGAGGGGATTGGGAATTCCAGGGGAAATCGGGGATCGATCGGGGGGATCGGCCTGGGATCG
>NW_008698614.1:0-338 GCF_000695815.1 Acanthisitta chloris
GTAATTATATTTTTCATCCTAAGGATTCTACCAAAAAGAAAGCAAGGAAAGACTGTCACTCTGAATGCCAGACTGATTGAAAACAGTAAAACCAATTGAGTACTAAAATTAATCTGGTAGTCTTACAATCAGCAAGCAGGTAGCTATTCTATGGGATGCCTTATTCAGGATGCTCTGCAAGATGTCATTCTGTTTGCTATGAGTGAATGGGTGGTAGTGTGATGTGTTCCAGATGCTGTGTAGAATGGTTTGATGGCACAACCTTGCAGTCAAAATGCTGCCACTCTATCATCTTGTAACTTCACCTGTCCCTGATAGTGCCCAGAGGCTGTCCTGGC
>NW_008698615.1:0-338 GCF_000695815.1 Acanthisitta chloris
TTCAACACACTAGAATAAAAACATGCATGTTGAAGTACCATTCCAGTAGAGAATTTATGAGTAACTTAGGAATGCAAATTGTAACACTAACCATCTCAGAATTGCGCTGCAATTCTGTCTTGAGTTGGTCCCGCACAGATGTGACCTCCTGAAGAAGTTTTTGGAGCTCATCTTTTTCTTGGTTAACTGATGAGATTTCTTCTTTAAGTTGGCTAGAGTGACTAGTTCTTTCAGCTAACAACTGGTCCCTTTCACATGATACACTATTTAGTGCCTCAGTTAACTGTTGAATCTACAATAAATAATGGAGTAAAACAAACACAAATTACAATTTGGTG
>NW_008698616.1:0-338 GCF_000695815.1 Acanthisitta chloris
AAACTGTTTTAATTTTTATGTCTATAAAAAACATCCTCCTAGAATAACTAAAGTATTATGAAAAGGCTCGATTTATCCTGAAAATACATGGGCCTGTGTTTCTGGTCTGTTGTCTTACTCAGCCTCTCCTTTGGCTGTGTGATCCATGGTCACTGTACTACCGTTTTGCTGTGGCATCCACCTCTCTCAAAGAGTAGTAGAATAAGATGGAGAAATGCAGATATATAATTTGTCATAACAGAAATCTTAGTTTCCAAAGGCCAAGTCCTGAAGTAGATGTTCAGGCAAAATTCCTGAGCTTGATTTATTTGACTGAGCAATGACAGGACTGAATAAAA
>NW_008698617.1:0-338 GCF_000695815.1 Acanthisitta chloris
TAAGCCATGACAATTGGAATTGTTTTCTTACCTTTTAACAAGAATTCTTTTTAAATGTTTTATAAATGTATCAACCCTGCCATAGCTATCTTGCTTACGGCCTGAGAGCTAACACTGAGTTTGTAGTGGAGTTGCTAGTAATTACCAGCTTTCTTTCAGCTGAACTTTAAAATTGCTTTAATGTGGTTTGTAGTGCAAGTAATTTCCTTTTACATTTCTGTTTAAGCGGAAGTGTCAGAAGGATTTTTTTGGCTATGACCTGAGCCCTGTGTGCTGTTTGTGTAGGGGAAGTTGAGTCCTGCAGGCTGGCTCAGCTGGATATGGAGGCTGTCTGTGTG
>NW_008698618.1:0-338 GCF_000695815.1 Acanthisitta chloris
TATGTGACATTTATATGTAATTTCATAAATATCTACAATTATCTGTATGGCACAACAGTGAAAGCAAATACTGGTACCTATGACTCTTGATTGGACTCTTGATAGGATATTCAGAAGCCAATTGAAAATCTTATCATACTTTTTAATCTCTGCAAAGCTTGTTTTAGCAGTTGTGAAACACCTGTATTTTGGGAAATAGTCCTCTGACTCATTGATTTCCTTTTGATTGCACTAATCATTTGATGATTTTAATTCTCCTAAATGCAATGATGCTAATGCACTAAAATCTGCAAAAATGGACTAATACATAGAGTGCTGCCCTTAGCTTTAAAAAGGAA
>NW_008698619.1:0-338 GCF_000695815.1 Acanthisitta chloris
TTTTGCTCTCCCAGCCTTCTTGTTTCTGTGGGCCAAGGTATTTATATACAGGATAGATTTTCTTAGCTACAGGATATTTTTAACTTCCTTATTAGACCATGTTTTACACTAAAACTTCCCTTGCATTAACTTGTAAAACTCCTACAGAACAAGTCATCAATGTCACTGCTAAGCAGGGAAGTCACAATAAACTGAGTGATCATGAAATGAAACTCTTGATCAAATTTCATTGTGGGTGTAGCTTTAGACCTGAACAGGTGTTAAAATCCACATAGTGACAGTTGCCTCTGTCCAAATAAATGTGCAAATGGGACCATATGCCAAAGTCAATGCTGCAT
>NW_008698620.1:0-338 GCF_000695815.1 Acanthisitta chloris
CATTTCCCTGAAAATAAATGATTCTTAGAAATGATTGCACTCATATGGCAATATAAAATCAAAGCTTAAGTTTATATAGCAGGAAAACAATGCTGAACTTTGTTAGGTAATAACACCAAGGGAACTGTGGTTTTAGTAGATTACTAAAAGCATTCCACAGAAAAATAAAATCATGCCTATAAAATACAATTTAAAGTTGTTTAGTAAAAACATAGCCTTCTACAATAATCATCTTAAGGTTGCTTTTATTTTCGGTTGTAATATGTATTTCATAAGGGCTCCTTAAAATTCCATGGAATGGTTTAACACGTGGAAATAGTATCCCTATTTTAACTGTA
>NW_008698621.1:0-339 GCF_000695815.1 Acanthisitta chloris
GACTTACTCTCTAGACCCTTCACCAGTGTCATTGCCCAGATTACAGTCTCATGATAACACAATAATGGAGTAAAAAACTCCACTGACTTAAATAACCTCATTTAATACTACTGCAACCTGTCAAATAATTTTAGGTCCTGACCCTGGTATCTGCAAGCTATAAGCTGTCATGTTTTTACCTTCAGAATGTCTCATGACAAGGAGGGATGCCTGATATCAGTGAGGTCACACAGGATGTTTTACGGGAGACCAAGACTCTGTCTCTGAGTTCTCAGTTGGTGTCCTAAGCTTGTGAAAACTTTTCTGTTTGACATTATAAACTGAGAATACAAAAAAAAA
>NW_008698622.1:0-339 GCF_000695815.1 Acanthisitta chloris
TGTCCCTGTGCCCACAGTGGGTGTCCCCAGCAGCAGGTGTCCCTGTCCCCCTCCCCAGACATGAGTGTCCTTGTCCCCCCAGGTTCTCCCCTTCCCTCACCTGCCACCCACTCGCAGTTGAACTTGCTCCACTCTCCGCGGGCGCGCAGCTCGATGCGCACCGCGTCCCCCTCCCGCGTGACCGCTGCCACCTCGAACACCTCGTAGGGCGGAATCAGCACCTCCTCCTCGTGGGGGAAGAAGGAGAAGTCCCCGATGGCCACCCCCAGACACGTCTCCACGCCGAACATCGTGTCCTGCCCGAACTCCCGAGCCTTCTCCTTCTGCAGCGACGCCGAC
>NW_008698623.1:0-339 GCF_000695815.1 Acanthisitta chloris
AAAAACATCCACCTGAGACCCCACTCTCCTTCCCAGTCCCTCAGAGACAGCTTAGGGATCACCTGTCACTTCCAACTTCCTCACTCAATTGATGTGACAAAGTGAAGGATCTCCTAATAGAGCTTGGGGCAAGTTCATTCCCTTTGTGCCTGTGACAGTTCCTAAGCACCTTCATGCTACTACAGCAGCACAAACACAAACCCTGCTGCTAGGAAGAGCCAAACCATCAGCAGAGTGACCTGTGTCCCTGCTGCCTCTTCCCTGCCTGCCAGAGGGGACTTGAGGCAGGATGGAAAAAACCAGAAAGGAGCTGAAGTTGACAGATGGCTGTGATGCCAG
>NW_008698624.1:0-339 GCF_000695815.1 Acanthisitta chloris
TCCAACCAGGTGGATTCTATGATTCTACGATTCTATGCTCAGAGCTGCCAAATCATGGTTCCATGACCCCACTAAGTTCCAATCCTGCAGTCACCCCAAACTCACGGTTTGGGGTCACTGCCCATGAACCTGTGCACCCTTGAGCAGCAGCAGTGCCAGGGACCTGCAGCCCTGTCTGGGCAGAGCTGCATACCTGTGTCCTGCGAGAGGCTGGCGCTGTAGCTGTCGCTCTCGGTGACCGTGATGCCGTGCTGGGATCCCACTGTCCTCCAGTCAGAGGTGAGGGTCCGCGCGGGGGTGGACGCCTGGCACTTGGTGAGGGTCCACTGGCTGGAGGAT
>NW_008698625.1:0-339 GCF_000695815.1 Acanthisitta chloris
CTGCTCTACTGGTGGAATAACAGTTTTCCCTGTGAGCAGATGTGTAAGAGGTTGGCAAAAAGTGTATTTGCTCAAATTTGTAGGGCTTGTTTTCCCTCCTTCTGTTGCATGTTCCTCTCAGAATGCCTGAAAGCATTTTACAGACCTAGGTAAGTACAACAAATACCTCTGGAAAGCATGTTACTCAGACAAAGAAAAGACTTCATTCTGTAAGGTTTGTGCCTAAGAAAAAGATAATCTATTTGATGTGAAATAATGGCATTTCCATGTTCCCCGTCAGTGCAACTCCAGAGGATCCTGGAAGTGTTCAACGCCAGGTTGCATGGGGCTTTGAGCAAC
>NW_008698626.1:0-339 GCF_000695815.1 Acanthisitta chloris
TCCAACCTGACCTTTAATGTTTCCAGGGATGCAGCATCCACCTCCTCTCTGGGCAAAGAATTTTTGAGGGTAAAGAAGAGGCTGTGTCAAAAATTCCCTATAAAATCAAGCTTCCAAGAGAGCTGAGTCACAGAGTTCATGTACAGGTAGATGGTGTCCAAGGGAAGTGGTTAAGGCAGGAGTTTGGTTCAGTTCAGCAAGGAGGGAGTGATGGGAGATGGGGATTAAAGAGTTGGCACACAAGGATATCTCAGGGCTCTTCACTGCCTGGTTTTCCCTGCTCAAAGAGGAGTCAAGCACAAAGTGGGCTGGGGCCATAACACCCACTATGCTGACATG
>NW_008698627.1:0-339 GCF_000695815.1 Acanthisitta chloris
AACATCCTCTTGGACTTGTTCTCCAGCTGGGACAAGAGCAGCACAGGCTGTGATGGCTGAAGAACTGGCTGGACAGCAGAGCTCCAAGTGGAGAGAGTGAATGGGGCTACATCTGCCTGCTGAGCCCTCAGCAGTGCTGTGCCTCAGGGCTCCAGGGCAGGGACACTCCTCTCCAAGAGTTCTATCCAGGCTCTGCATGCAGGAGATGGTCACCAGCCCAAAAGCTCCTGGAGCAGATCCACCAGCAGCTGCACTGCTAAAGCTTTCAGGCTTCCTGCAGTGGCACAGGAACTCCTGCACCATGACAGAGGAGGAAAGAGGAACACATTGACCATCCAC
>NW_008698628.1:0-339 GCF_000695815.1 Acanthisitta chloris
AGGGTTGGACTCGATGGGTTGAGTTGGCCGTGGATTCCCCCCAAACCGTAACGCGCCCGCGGAGTCGTCGCTGGCCGCACCTGAAGCCGAAGGCGTCGGGCAGGAGATAGACGCCGTCGCCCACGCGGTACTGGACGCCATTTTTGGACGCGGCGGCGTAAAACATCTTCCCGTCCACCTCCTCCAGCGGCTCGGCCACCTTGGGGATCTCCTTGTGCCGAACCTCGTCCAGGCGCGCGCAACTCACGCAGAACCTCGGGACGGGACGGGCAGCCATGACACCACGGCGCGAGAGACGTCGCGCAACGCTTCGGCCAAAGGGAGGCCATGACACCATGA
>NW_008698629.1:0-339 GCF_000695815.1 Acanthisitta chloris
ATGCCAGATAACATTTTGGTCTGATGTATGACTAGCCCTGACATACTACAAATCATATTATCAAAACATTCTCCAGTGATTATTTCCACCTACAAGACACAGAGGAAGAACCAGAAGTGGTAGCCTACCTTTCCTTATGTACCTGCTAATGTCTAAAGAAAAAAGGGCAAGACTGTGATAAACTGTATCTTCAGGCCCAGAGCAGGAGATGAGTCCAAGAAGGGGAGTGACAGACTCAATGTACTTTTTCAGCAATTTCTTGAAAGTTTTGTAGTTTGTGTACTGGTTCAAATGCAGAACAGTGCCTTAAGGCAATGTCTACCCAATTGCCACTAGACC
>NW_008698630.1:0-339 GCF_000695815.1 Acanthisitta chloris
TCAGAGAAAAGGATGTCTACTGAAGAGTGCTGTCTCAGGGCCTCAGAGCTTGAAGGCAACCTTATTAATACAGTTGTGATCACTGAGTTCAGCATCACACTGTGCTTACTGGGTCTGTGTGTCCACTTCCAGCTAGCTCTCCTGCCTAGCCACACCTGAGACAGCAATAAAACACCTTAGGGAGATGATGTGTCTATATTGAACCTCCCTCTGTGCTGGGGCTCTGCCAGTGGGAGAAGACACCACACATAAGAACCCTAACAAATTCTCCAGAGGCTTTTAGAGGCCTCTCCCCCTTTGCTGAATGATAGCCAACATTCCTTATTTAGGCAGTTTACA
>NW_008698631.1:0-339 GCF_000695815.1 Acanthisitta chloris
TCAGGCTGCTGTGCAGTGGCCAAAAAACTCTGCTGAGGGTTCTGCTGCTCTCCAGTGCTTTAATTGGCCTCGTCCTTCCTGGGCCTTCTCCTGGGGAGCCATTGGGACTGGAGCAAGTGCGGGCCCAAAGCGAGCCTGCCTGGACAAGAGCAGCCCCCAGAGCGATGCGCAGAGGCAAAGCAAGGTGGAGAGGAGAAAGAGCAGGGCAGAACTTTGCCCTAGAGAGCTGGATGCTCACTGACACCTGACCCTGACCTTGGATCCTGCCCGGAGCAATGCCCTGCTCGGTGCTGCCTGGAGGTGCAGGTGTCTCCTCGGGGCCAAGGTGTGCCAGCACCT
>NW_008698632.1:0-339 GCF_000695815.1 Acanthisitta chloris
TCCTTCCAACCCAAACCAGTCTGTGAAGCTATGAAATAAGACCTGAGGTGCAACAGGAGAGAAAAGGGCACTGAATGATGTGCACAGGGTCATGACTTGCCATGGGGTAGCAGCTGGTCCTTGTGCCTTTGATTATGGTTCCTCTGGCACACAGTAGTCTCAGAGAGTAGCACAAAGTGTCACTGTGAAGGCTGAATGTGTTCCAGGCAGCAGAAACCTCCCTCAGAGAGTACTAGTGGCCTATCCAACAGAGGGATCTGTCACTCCTGCACAGGACTAAAGCTAAAACTACAAGGAATTGAGGGAAGTATTCTGCAGAGCTCTTCTCTCTGGGAAATA
>NW_008698633.1:0-339 GCF_000695815.1 Acanthisitta chloris
TTAGTGGTGGGTAATTAATTGGCAACAAACAACTTCTTGAATGGATTTAGCCCACCCTTTGAACATAAATAATCTCTAATTTTATTCTAATTCATCTTTTTAAAATTATTCATAGGTACCCAATATACTCAGGGCCAATTTCCACATCAATACAGCAGAACCCAACTCTCAGTGGAAGGATTTAGTGAAGAGGCATAAAGACAGTTCTTATTTATCCTCAATTGCTTTACAGAATATTAATTTCATAAAAGAGCCTTGTAGATCCATGATATTGTATTTGCACTGATTTTAGCAACATTTTATAAACCTAACTAGAGAGCTAGCTTAGAACATACAGAA
>NW_008698634.1:0-339 GCF_000695815.1 Acanthisitta chloris
AGGGGTTGGGGCTGTGTGATCTCTAAGCTCCATTCCCACAACTAAAATTCCATGAGTCTGTGATCTTTGCCAATGGATCCCATCTGGAACGGAAGGAGGATTTTTGATGCACCTAAAAAAGCATCTGTGCCATTCAGTTGTTATGAAACACGATTTTGGCAGTCAGAAGTCTTTCAGAATTAAGAGTTAAACTATTTCTAATAATACTAATCACTCTTACTCTGTTTTTTGGTTCTGGAAAGAGTTAAGGACTTCATTTAGACCCCAGGAAAAGCTAAGAAAATGACATAGCAACTTGGTTCAAGTAGTGTGAGGCTTTAGAAAGCCTCCCCCAGCCAT
>NW_008698635.1:0-339 GCF_000695815.1 Acanthisitta chloris
TATTTTAGGTAAGGTAAGATCTAATATTTAATTGCTATACATAAACTTCAGAAAAGGATGAGATCTACTCTATAGAAAAAATAATGCCAGAAAACAACAGTTATCTGGACAACAATGCTTCTTTACTATTGTCTCCAGAAGCAACTATTCCATCCCTGGGTTTTTCAAAATGTGCCTGTGGTAGACCTGGTGGATATTTTGACCTCTAGATTGACTGGATGTCTCAGCATGTGGGGATGGAATTTAGCAAGAAGTTACCTCAATCTATGGACTGTTAGGAAACTAGAATGAATAAAATTATCATCAGTTTCTAGGAAGATACGCTCTTTTGTGTGTTGT
>NW_008698636.1:0-339 GCF_000695815.1 Acanthisitta chloris
TGCAAGCAAAGCCCCAAATCACCTCAGAGCAGATGCAATGACCGAGTCCTCCCATGAGCTGAGCAGAAGGTTGGTTGGTCTATGCACCTCTGCCAAGCCTAGAGGTCACCAGGCAGTTGAGGAGGGCCACAAACATTATCAGCACCAATGAATTTTGACATAGAAAGGAAGTATTTATGCTCCATAGGTTCAGGTCCAGGCAGCAGCTTTTCACTTTTGTGAAATCAGAAACCTAAATACCATTTAAACCCTTTAAAAAATACAAATTTAATTCTTTTCAGACACATTATAACTGTGGTTCAGTATTGTGCACAGAGAGTTTGGAAGAAAGTCTGCAAA
>NW_008698637.1:0-340 GCF_000695815.1 Acanthisitta chloris
GGGTCCCACCGATGTCCTCCTGCCCTGTGCCCCCACACTCACCGTACTTGATGACCGGGTGGTCCTTGGGGACCCTCTCGAGGCTGATGTCGCCTTCGTGGCGCTTGGGGACGTCGGAGTCGGCCGTGCGCGGGGACAAGGTGATGATGAGTCCCTCCACGAATTTGATGGCGTGAGTGCGCACGCCGTCGTTGTCCGAGTCCAGCAGGAGGATAATGTCCCCGGCCATGGCGGTCACCATGTCCCAACAGGCCTCCTGCAGCTCACTGATCACCTTGGACTTCACCATCCACTGCGGGGACACGGGGCAGGGCACACCTGAAACCCACCTGAGATCCTC
>NW_008698638.1:0-339 GCF_000695815.1 Acanthisitta chloris
GTATGAAAAGCTTCCCAGGCAGTTTGGCTGCTTTAATACCTGACACTAGACTGAATAGAAATGTTCATTGAGGCAGTTTGCTGAAGGGATGGATAAATCTGTTGATGGCAGTTGTAGCCCAGCATATGTAGCTGAGGGTTCTCAGCCATGGATCCGAGGCTGGGAAGCTGGAATTGTTTTGGAAAAATGGAGTATTTTGTTTCTCCTTACAGTAACTTGAACCAGACTTTACTTTTCAGCCAGAAAGCTTTATGGAACATATTTCTTAGTGCTCCTGTCAGCTAACTGACCTCATGTTTCAGAAGGGAAATCAGGGAAGTCAATTTGCCACAGCCCTTT
>NW_008698639.1:0-340 GCF_000695815.1 Acanthisitta chloris
TGACACCAAGCTGAGTGGTGCAGATGACACACCGGAAGGACAGGATGGAATCCAGAGGAATCTGGACAAGTGGGAGAAGTGGCCCATAGGAATCTCATCAGTCTTAACAAGACCATGTGCAGGTGCTGCATCTGGGTGGCAAGAACCTGTAGGATCAATCCAAGCTGAGGGATGAAGGGATGGAAAATCTCCAGGGAGAGCTACTTGGGGATGCTGGCAGGTGAGAGGCTGGACATGACCCAGTCCAGAAATGAACTGTGTCCTGGGCTTGTCCCCACAGTGTGGGAAGCCAGAGAGACTGGAGATTCTGCCTCTTTGCTCCACTCTAGTGAGACCCATC
>NW_008698640.1:0-340 GCF_000695815.1 Acanthisitta chloris
TGTCCACACAGCTGCCTCAGTCATGAAGGGTGCAGAGGTTAGAGAGGCCGCGGCTTTCTGCTGAGTGGATACTATTGTTCCCTGGTCAGGCTGACAGAACTTCACTACCCTTCCCACATGCCCTTCCATGAAAACTGATGCACCATGTCCATTTTGCTTATCCTCATCACAAGTGCTCCTCAGGGGCTTCTTTTATATTGGGGGGGAGGGAGGGGGGTTTGGCCCCTGTCATGTGAGCTGTGGGCTCACATGAGAGCTGTGGCTCTCTAAGCTCCCCATGAGCTTCCCACTAGAGTGCTTGGCTCCAGACCGTGCCAGCATCGGAGCTGCTCACCTCAGC
>NW_008698641.1:0-340 GCF_000695815.1 Acanthisitta chloris
CTTGTGTCGGTATTGGCTAATTTCTGCTAATACTCTGTAAATTCCTTTTTACTTCCTAAGCTTCCCCCGCGCAGGTTAGGTGTTCCCAAAGCCTCTCCGCAGCCCCAGGAGCAGGTTTCTCAGCCCTGATGGGTGGCTGGGCTCCAGCGCCTGGATGTACACAATGCAAACCTTAACTCCTGGCTCCAGAAACGGTTAAATTGCCCTTTCCCAGCCCCCACCCCCGTTATGATTGACTCTGGTTTTAAATTTGCACTTGTTCCCACCAAGCGCAATCTAACTCGTCCTGTCTCTAAAGTGAACTTGTGTTGAAGGTGAAGTTTTCAATATAGGGGTCACG
>NW_008698642.1:0-340 GCF_000695815.1 Acanthisitta chloris
GCTCAATCATTTCAGCAGTGCTGCAGGTTTGCAGACTGCACTCCACCAGGGGAACAAAATGACAGCCCTGTGAGAGTGCAGCCTGTCCGCTGAGAACGCCTTGACCAGGAGGATCCTCCTGCAACCAGCAAGTGCAAGAGCTGCTCTGAGAGACCTTCTGTGTTCCAGGACAACTTTGACACCACGAGCACATGGCAATGCCACCATGACATCAATAGCAGCCGCTTTAGGTGGCTCTGGGAATTTAGACAGAGCCACCAAATCTGCTCTACAGCTAATGCTAAGAGAGACCGGAAAGTTCTCATCTCCACAAAAATGCACAAAAAATTCCATCATATTC
>NW_008698643.1:0-340 GCF_000695815.1 Acanthisitta chloris
AGCACAACACAATCTATCTCAACCCACAGCTACACTGGCTCCTCCACGGACTCAGAGCGAAGAGGGACCAAAACACTCACCAAATCAATCAAAACCATCAGGATTTCGTGGGGGTTGTCCAGCTCCTCAACCTTCTTGCTGTCGCCATCTGAGGAGAGCAGGTTGGACAGTCTGTGCCCCAGGTTGCTCTTGTTCCCCTCTGGCTTGAGGTGCTCTAAGGGAAAGAAGTATGTGAGATGTGGAAGTGGCTGAGGAGGAAGGAACCACTTTGGGATGAAATGGGCATGGGTCACCTGCATGAAGCATCACTCAGAGGCTCCACAGACCTTTGACATGAGCA
>NW_008698644.1:0-340 GCF_000695815.1 Acanthisitta chloris
AAAAAATTATCCTGCCTTCAGCAACCACCAGAGTACCTCATGGACCATTCATGTACCTCATTCTCTACATTTTGCTGCCCATCTTTCCCCAAGGAACTTCTGTGGGAAAAGTAAAAGCAGTGTTGTGGTTTAACTCCAGTGAGCAACTAAGTACAATACAGCCGTAGGACAGGTGGCTGGAAGGAAAATGGGATGTGGCCCTCCAGTTTGCACAGCAATAACTGACACACTACCTACAGGCACTGCTGCTTCTCTCTTTTCTCCCATGGCTTCCTCAGCCCTTGCATCTCTCCCTTGATTCAGCCAAGTATTCATTGCTAGGGGAAAGCTTGAAGGGAGA
>NW_008698645.1:0-340 GCF_000695815.1 Acanthisitta chloris
GCATTCTATGATTCTATCCCAACAAGTAATCTAGTAGGCAGAGATGGCTTGGAAGTTCAAAAATTGATACAAACTTCAGTGGTCAAAACTTCCCATATGCATTTTCCACTCATATAAAATACAGGTGAGAATTTTTTTTTTTTGCACTATAAACTATATCAACAAACTTTCAGCAGTAAGAAGCACTTACAATTCCCAGTATGGAAAACATGTTTCATGCCACCTGTTACATATTTATAATTATTTCTTTAATATCAAAGAAAATAGTAAACTACAGGGATATTATGTATGCAATCCGGTCACAGTGGGTACCGCAGGGCTCCATGTTAGGCCCAGTGCT
>NW_008698646.1:0-340 GCF_000695815.1 Acanthisitta chloris
ACAGAACACCCCCGGGGACCTCGACCCTCTGCTGGAGAACTCCTAAGGCTCTCAGAGCCCCAAAAATCCCACGGGACCTCCGTGCCGTGCCGCGGACCCTCGGGACCCCCCGAGTCCCTAGAGCGAGCCCCGAGCCCCCCAGGACCCCCCGAAGCCTCACTCATGCTCTCGATGTCGAGGGAGTCGACCACGGAGCGTTTGTGCTCGTCGCTGGCGATGGCTCTCTCGAAGGCCTTTTGCTTGACAATGCGATGACACTCCTGGTACTTGAGCTTGGCGTCCTTGTCGTTGGGCCTGACCTTCACCACCTGCAGGGACAAACCTTCAGGGCATGGGACAC
>NW_008698647.1:0-340 GCF_000695815.1 Acanthisitta chloris
TGGGGCCTAACTGGGAGGCACTGGGGGGTCACTAGGTGGGCACTGGTGCGTACTGGGAGGCAGTGGGAGGTCACTGGTGTGTACTGGGAGGCGCTGGGAGGCAACTGGTGTGTACTGGGAGGCTCTGGAAGGTAAATGGTGTGTACTGGGAGGTAACTGGTGCATACTGGGAGGCGGTGGGAGAGCACTGGGAGGTAACTGGTGTGTACTGGGAGGCAGTGGGAGGACCCTGGCAGGTTACTGGTGCGTACTGGGAGCTAACTGGTCTGTACTGGGAGCACTGGTGCTCAGACTCACCCAGATAATATTTCCTGCACAGCTCCAACTTCTCCTCGTTGGA
>NW_008698648.1:0-340 GCF_000695815.1 Acanthisitta chloris
TGGTGATTTTTGGGTTGAATTTTTGGGGATTTTGGGGGAGAACATCTCACCCTACCTGACAGGAGTCGACCCTGCGATCGCTGACGCCGGCGCAGAGCATGTCTGGGGTGACCCTACTGGGGTACGCGCGGCGACACGCGGCGTCCGACAGCAGCTCCACGTAGGCGCAGATCAGCCGATTGGGGAGGGTCACTTTGGGGGGGGACAGAGGTCAAAGGTCAAGGAGGAGGAGGAGGAACAACTCCCAGGAGGAGTTGGAGCTCCTCAGAGACCATTTTGGGGGGAGGAGGAGGTTACTAGGGGTTTACTCGGGGTTGGGTTGGGTCAGTTTTGGGTTGAG
>NW_008698649.1:0-340 GCF_000695815.1 Acanthisitta chloris
AAAGGTTTTGCTGAAGTCCAGGTAGACACATTCACACGCACTGTCAGGGTAGCACAGATTTCCCTGGTGAGAGTTTTGATGGTTTCCTGTTAAGGAAACATTGTTTTCTCACAGAATAACCTAGCTTTTGATCTTTTAGAAACACACAGTGATGAATTCTATGACTTTAAACTGTAATTGCACAGCAGTGCACTTTAGGCAGTGTCTTCATACCACAGAGCAAGTTTTAATTCCTAGTTTGAAGGTATGAAGGAACGAAGGAATGAAGTATGGATTATCCTCATGTAACATGTAACAGGATGCAATGGCCTTTTCTGCACATTGGCTGCATTTCATAGGG
>NW_008698650.1:0-340 GCF_000695815.1 Acanthisitta chloris
GACCGTGTCCCCGCCATGCGGGCTGGGAGCGTCGGGGGGAAAGGGAATGTATTTCGGATCGACCATCCTCGTGGCCCTTTAAATCGGCTGAATTCCGTCCTCTCCCTGGTTCTCCAGCAGACCCGATGCATTGGAAGGAAGGAAAATAGATAGTCCCTCCACCTCCTCCCCAAAAGCTATATGAGAAAAGCAGATTTGAACTTACTGATGGCTTTTCCAGGAGCTCCCAACTGAAATAACTGAGCACAACTGTACTGTGACGCTCACCTGAGTAGCTGGTTTTCCCCCCTGCCCCCTCTCCGTGCAAGGGATGTCTCAGTATGTGTCTTTTTGTGTCCCC
>NW_008698651.1:0-340 GCF_000695815.1 Acanthisitta chloris
GAAATAGATATAAAATTCCTGCTAATAAACCCTGTGGATGACACAAAGACCAGCAGAAGGACAAATTATGACAGATGAAGGGCTGGTAGTGCAGCATGAGCTGGACTTGGTAATAAACCAAATTTGCTGCAGTCTGCATATAAAATGGAATACTGGAAAAGGATGCATTTGTAAAGGATTTTGATGAAACCACAAAGTGTTAACACCAGTCTAACAGTGTGACAAATAGGGCTACTGTGATTCTCGAGGGTGCTAAGAGGAGTCAGATATTTTTATGTTATTAAGGCTGCTGGATGCAGAGCATAGAACTGCTGCATGACTTGTACAGAAGTAAGAAAAA
>NW_008698652.1:0-340 GCF_000695815.1 Acanthisitta chloris
CTACCAGGAGTAGAGGAAGAAGACGAAGAAGGGGAGGGAGACGACGAGCTGGAGCCAGCGCCAGCGCGGGAGGGCGAACGCTGCTGCTGCCAGCACAAACTGCCCCAGGGTGTAGCAGTAGCCATTGATGGTGCCAACCACAGCTCGAGCCCCCGTGGGGATCCACTCCATGCCTGTGGCACCAGGGGGTCACCAGGAGGTCACCAGGGGGACAGGGACCCTCCATGGGAAGTGGGGGAGGGTGGGAGTAGGGCCCAGGAACCTCCTGTGGGTCATTGGTGGTGGGGTTGGAGATGTGGGAACTTCATGGGGGCAATGAGTGGTTGGGTTGGGTCAATGG
>NW_008698653.1:0-340 GCF_000695815.1 Acanthisitta chloris
CAAAGCTAAGCACAAAGGTTTGTGTGTCACCCCCCAGCCCTTTGGGGCATTTAAAAATCAGTATTTTCGAATCCAGAGGAGGATCTCCAGGAGGTAATTCAGACCCGACACAGAAGCAGAGGACACCTGGTGGTGTTTGGTTGTTAGCATATACAAACAGCAAGCCAATGCAGATGTGAGTGCAGCTGTACCAGCAACGACTTAACAGAATCCATGCTTTACAGGAATAATAGATTAAGTGATGGAGAATTTAAAATCATGTAATCACAGAAATACACAGAAATTTCAAACAAACAATAGGAGTTTCTGATTCCAGATGCTGCCACTACTTCATGAAAAT
>NW_008698654.1:0-340 GCF_000695815.1 Acanthisitta chloris
AAACTTTATATGAAAAAATTTACATACTGTTTCTTCAACTTCTGTCAAAATCATTGCATATTTTGACAGAAATACATTTTAGTAGATATAGTAGATATAAAAATATCAAGGTTCCTTAGAATGGAAAATGTACGTCAAACTCCTATGTTTAAGAGATAAATGTCCAATTTAGTACTTGACTTTGAATAATTTAAACCTTAGTCCTTTTTTGCTATATTTTCAGTTGAAAGGGAAAATGTCTTGTATATCTGCCAAGCTGCAAGATGGATTAACAGTCTCTGTATGTCCCTTTTTCTGCTTAGAACAGCAGCTTCCTTAGCAACATCTTTGCCTTCTCCAG
>NW_008698655.1:0-340 GCF_000695815.1 Acanthisitta chloris
TGGTGCATCAAGGTAGGCCTAGACCAGTGTCTGTAATCTCCTTTAAGACATGATAGATATACAAACCTATTCTATATATTCTTCTGTTTCAGAGGGGTGAAAACCCCGAGAGATTAATTATAAGATACATTCCTAAAAGCATGGTTTGGGATTTGTTTGATTGCAAACAGGTTGTCTGAAATACTGGCAAATAGCATTCCTATTGATATAGGAAGGTGTGTTTTGATTTGGGTCCTGAAAGAGGTAGATTTTGGCGGTCAGTGTGGCCTGCTTAGACCATCCTACTCTGGGATTTTTCCATCTTCAGCCATGACTTCATGGAAATAATGAGCTGTATATC
>NW_008698656.1:0-340 GCF_000695815.1 Acanthisitta chloris
CCATAACAGGTGGTATTCCCCTTCCTGTAAAAAGAGACAGCAACAAAAGGAATTAAGATTCTTAAAAAGCTGAAAGTGCTAGCCAAAAACCTAAATGCTTCCCAAGAGATTGTCTGAGAGTTTCCATACTAGATGGTCAGAGCAAGTGCTGCCTCTTACCTTGAAGGAAAATGTTTGCAGGACTTGGAAACAAAAGAGTGGCAATAAGAGAACATTCTGAGTGTGGTTCATATCAGGTTAAGAAAGCTGTCAAAAGCAAGAAAGCTTACTGAAAACTGTGGGTGAGTCTAAGTGAAGGAAATACAGACCAAGGGCAAAACCATTTTCCTTTCCCCTTGGG
>NW_008698657.1:0-340 GCF_000695815.1 Acanthisitta chloris
CTGCTGAAGTGCTCTCAGTAGATTTCCCCGCTGAGACAAAAAGCTGTTATTGCTCAAGTAAAAGATCCTTCCATGTGAAAAGTATATGTAACTTAAACAAACCTAACCTCTTCAGGCCCATTATTTCTATCCAGTTCAATGACTTTAACTTTTGATGCTACCACAATTTCTGTTTAAATCCCGACAATCCAGGCTGCTGGCTGCCTGTTCAGTGTTACATGCCTTTCCTTCAAACAACTAACTATATAAAAGGAATGGAGATAGGTGCTTTGAATTAACACACATAAGACTTTTCTGAACTATTGGGGTATTGCAGAGCATTACTAAAGACACAGTACCG
>NW_008698658.1:0-340 GCF_000695815.1 Acanthisitta chloris
CAATGGGCTAAAGGGAAGAATGAGGGATGCCTGGTGGGTGAGTGATAATGGAGAGGAATGGTCATGCCAAAGGCTTCATGAATAACCAAGTGATGGGCCTGGCAGTGCTCTGTCTGCCTCTCAAGGGCTCTGGATGTGTCAAAACCAGAACTAGATCTCCATGTCTCAGGTTAGGAAAGCACTTAGTTCCTGTGGTATTTTATTCCAAAGTCCAGGTGTGCTGCATTCATTATCTTGACTATAGTTGTTCTGTGAGGCCTATAGAGACTTAACTTTGATTAGATGCTCTATTTTATTTTCTCCTGAGTTATCACCATTAGAAGCACTAGGGCTGCTGTAA
>NW_008698659.1:0-341 GCF_000695815.1 Acanthisitta chloris
CCTTTCCAACCCAAACCAGTGTGTGATCCCATGAATGATCTCCCTTACATGTTTTAGCTGGCTGTGGGATGCACTCACAGCGAATGAAGGTGGGAGATGAACCTTTAGACCATCAGAAGTGCTCATAACAAAAGCAGTTTATTCTTTCTCTCCTTTTCAACTTACTGGTGCCTCTCACATCCTCATTTTCCATGTGCCTGTCCTGGGCTCCACTGTGTATCTGGTATCTCCCCAGGGGTTCTGATCTGGACAGAGGTTTGGTTCCTTCTGGCAGCTGACAGGTATGAGAACAGGTTCTGTTGAACTGTGCTCATCTCACTCAGTGCCCACGGGTGGACTGA
>NW_008698660.1:0-341 GCF_000695815.1 Acanthisitta chloris
ATTTGCTCAGGGGTGAACTCCCAAACCTTAGGAGGAGAGAAGTACTCCTAATAATAGCCCATATCCTTTCACCTTACAGGCCATTCATGACTATCCACCCTCTGGGTAAATCTCTGAATGACACTCCTAAAAATGCTTTGCATAACACTAAACATGGTTCAAACTACTTTGAGAAGACCGAGCAGCCACAGCACCAAAAGCAGTTTCCTTAACATCCCAAAGAAATTCAAAATCCTCAAGAGCTGTTGTAACAATGCTGAAGGAGGAAAAGGGGGGGAAAGCTGGGGAAAATCATTCTCCCGAGTGCTTCCCATGGACTGGGTACAATTATCAATGAATTC
>NW_008698661.1:0-341 GCF_000695815.1 Acanthisitta chloris
CCTGTCCCAGTCCTGTCCCTATCCCAGTCCTGTCCCTGTCCCCCCTGACCGTCCCGTACCGTTCCAGGCTTCGCTGGCACCCCAGGCTATCTGTCCCCCGAGGTCCTGCGCAAAGAGGCCTATGGCAAACCCGTGGACATCTGGGCATGTGGTAAGGGATGATCCCTGTCCATCCCTGTGTGATCCCTGTCCATCCTGCTCCCACCTCTGCCCCAGTCCTGCCCAGTCCCTGGGACCAGCAGAGAACTGGGATGGGAAACAGGCCGAGACTGGGATGGGAATGAGGCTAGGACAGAGCCAGGAAGGGAGTGGGATGGAATCAGGGTGGGATCAGGACAGGG
>NW_008698662.1:0-341 GCF_000695815.1 Acanthisitta chloris
TTACATAAAACTAAGTAAGAAGATGTCTGCTCTAGTAATGTAGGTGTGAATGAAAATGTCTCGGGTGTTGTTTCATACATCAGGATCTGAAACTGTGTCTTTTTTTAAAGGTATATTAAAGCACTCGAAGCTCTGCGTCAGGTATGACTGAAACAAAGCCTGAAAGTAAAAGAGTGTCAGACAGAACTGAAATACCTCAAACAGAATAAAGAGAAAGCACAGGAAATCCAGGATCATCTCACCAACAGAGAGGCTCAGCTGGCTGCTTCTAGGGAGAGTGTCAAATCAATTGAGAGCCAACTTGAGCCTCTAAAGGTAACTGGCTTGATGATTACATTAAT
>NW_008698663.1:0-341 GCF_000695815.1 Acanthisitta chloris
AAAGATATTTTAAAAGTAATTTAGACCAAATCTTGAAAGATGCAAAACATCAGGACAAATTAAGATATTATTTATGATTAATATAGAAGTTAATTGTTTTGGATTGGTGTCAGAGACCTGGTATTTATAGAAGCACATAATTTGTTACATAGTCCTTCTAATGATTGTTTCCACTAGCAGAAATGAAGGAATATCTTTCTAAAGTAGCATAAATTAGAAGAAACCTACTACAGTTTTCTATGAAATGTGGTTTAATCTTATTTGGGTTTTTTTTGGGGGGGGGGTTTGTATGGAGTTTTTTTTGAGCTTGTTGTTTTGTTTGGTTGGTTGGTTGGGGTTTT
>NW_008698664.1:0-341 GCF_000695815.1 Acanthisitta chloris
GAGCAATCGGGTTTTCATATTTTGGCTTCAAATCCCTGACTGTGCTTGAGGGAACCAATTTATTGCTTTGGAACACGTATTTCCTTCTTAATTTTTATGCCAACTCATACCACAAGAATGAAAAGTCTTTGATAAAACGTAATACCAGTTTATTTGTCTACTGCAACTGCAAAATACCCCTCGAAGTTAGACTGCTATTATTGCTCTGATCATTACGATTTATGCTTAGCATGAAGCAAGCGCTTCTGCGCTTGGTGATTCAAACAGAAGACAGACACCAAAAGCCGGTGCAGCCCCTCAGCCCGCCCAAGTCTGGACCCCCGGGAGCGCAGTCCCAACCG
>NW_008698665.1:0-341 GCF_000695815.1 Acanthisitta chloris
GAGATGCATCTCTTGTTCAGGCTGAGGAAGATATTTCCATCCTACCAATAAACATGTCCTTTGCATACCAATACTAGCACTTATAGATGTGCAATGCACTACTTTTGCACATTTGACTCCCTTGACCGCTCAGCAATTTTCATTGTCAGAAGTCTGATTCCAGGGCTGTCCTGTTTATAGCAAAAGTGTAGTACATACTCCCAGAGTATAGACACTCTGTCAATGCTACTATTTCCTGGAAACACCAGCCTCACTTAACACAGTATAATTGCACATTATAAAATCATATCTCAGCATCTAGTAGAGTAATCTGAGAACAATTTACTAGTAGCATGAAAAGA
>NW_008698666.1:0-341 GCF_000695815.1 Acanthisitta chloris
TCCCTGGAGCCCCTTCAAATCCTGGAAACAATATATAGATAAGATTGACATAGATATAGATGTCTCTTTTATATATGTTTGTATATGTATATGTATCTCTGCCAGGTGATCTGTGTCTTCTGAACAGCATCACAGAGACCTTTAGTGCCCTCAGTGTGGTCTGTGCCTCAGTTTTACCTTTCACCCAAAGCTTCTACAGTTTGTCAAAACAAACACCAAAATCTTTATGGGAAAGGCAACTGGATGAAAAAAGCACCACAAAGGTGTGAAGAGACAGCAGGTGTGGGTGAGAGGAAAGGCACAAACTGAGGGGGATTTCCCCCTCCTGTCCCTTCTCTGTT
>NW_008698667.1:0-341 GCF_000695815.1 Acanthisitta chloris
CCGTGCCCATCTGCACCACCCTGCCATACCGGGGTTGAACCAGGGCACCCCGGAGCACGCTCAGCCGGAGCAGCACCGCAACACCCCACTGGGTACAGCCACTCCCTCTCCGGGTCCGCCCCAAAATCTCCGGCAGCAATGCCATGGCCGAGTGCCAGGAACGCGATGCTACATCCAAGTGTTGTGCCTGCTCCGTGTGCCCTGGGGAGGGGTCCCAGCCTGGTAGCACTCAGTGCAGAGGATCCCATGCCCACAGCTGCACTCCAGGTGCCTGCTGAGCCACAGGGGCACTCAGGCCCCAGTGTTTGCCAAGGCTTGGCTCACCCCAGCAATTGCCCTCT
>NW_008698668.1:0-342 GCF_000695815.1 Acanthisitta chloris
CATTCCCATTCCCATTCCATTCCCATCATTCCCATTCCCATCCCAGTCAGTCGTAGCTGCCACAACTGGTGAACTCCAACAAACTCTTTACTCCTGGGGGAGAAGGATGAGCTCCTTCCCAGTTCTCCCAGTACCAGGATCTGGGAGCCCTGGACTAATCCCATCCCATCCCACTGGGAATTCATTCCCAACATTCCAGAGCTTCCCACTGCTCCAAGGGATTCCTCATCCAGAGCCAGAGCCGCAGTGTCCACACACGGATCCGCTCCCGTCGGATCCAGAGTCATCTCGGGTCTGGATCCAGAGGGATCAACTCTCTGTCCATTGGGATCCAACTCTGGA
>NW_008698669.1:0-342 GCF_000695815.1 Acanthisitta chloris
GGCTGCAGTGCTTACACTGCGGCTTTCCCTGTCCCCAGGAGAAGGTATGTGCACATGTGCTGTGCTGGTTCTGCCTGCAGCACAGTGGGACGTGGAGTGACTGCAGGCAGAGCACTCTGTGTCCTGGGGAGCCTTGTGCAACTCTGCTGGGGAAAGGTTGGAGCTGGAGGGCAGCCAGCGTGGGAGGTGAAAGCTTCCCATGAAAGGTGGGGCCAGCACAGTGACCCCTCACTGTGTGACCCCTCACCCAGCCCCCTGGCTCACTCTGTCCCTGGCCACTGCCCAGTGCTCCCAGTCCATTGAGGTGGAGTGTCAGCCAACCTGCTTGGCCTCCACGGCTGG
>NW_008698670.1:0-342 GCF_000695815.1 Acanthisitta chloris
CCAGTTGCCCCACCTGCTCCCAGGGCCGTGAGCACCATCCCAAGCTCTGCCCGGCCAGAAGGAGCATCCCCAGAGCCCTGTAGACCACTGCACACTGTCAGCATGGGGACCGGGAGGAGCAAACCCCCACCCTGGGTGCTCCTGAGGGGCCTGGCAGGAGCTTCTTCTCACAGCTGGGCACAGCGGGCTGCACACCCTTGCCCATGGGCGCCCACGGGTGTATTTGAAGAATGACTTTGTTCAGGGCTGAAGATGCTGTCATTTGCAGTCCGTCCTTGTCATTTCTGGCATGTTCCCAGGATGGACATCCGTCCCCTTACAGGTGCTGATGAAAAAACTGCT
>NW_008698671.1:0-342 GCF_000695815.1 Acanthisitta chloris
GAACAGGTTTCATAGGAGTGTCAAAATAGGGATAAGAGAGGGGCAGAGTAGGCAAAGTTTGAATAGTTCTTTTTGACTGAAAACACTATTTGTGCAGTTCCAGTAGGAATGTTCTGCCAGGGATGGATGGTGTTATTTCCCTGGGCTTAACTGTGCAGGTTAATTGTAGGGACTTACAGAACAGACCTAACTGTTTTTTGATACTGAAGGCACCTAAGAGACTTTGAATAACATTTTTAGATTCTATTCAACTTGATCATCTTTGTAAATTGGAAGTGCTGTCCTTTTTTGTTGAATGCGTGTTCACTGTGGTATAGTAAAATGTTGATCAAAGCAGTAAAT
>NW_008698672.1:0-342 GCF_000695815.1 Acanthisitta chloris
TAGAGGCAGGATCAAGGTGTGACCCAAGATACATTTCCCATCAGAGTCTGCAGACAAGGATTGCCATGGAGGCATTTGCACTCTCCTTTTTGCCTCTGATTGTTCAAATGTCAGAGCAAAGTAGGTTTGCACATCAGGAGATGATTGTGCCAAGACTCAGTGCAATGCCATCCAGCAAAACATATTCAATAATTAAGGAGAATACTTGTACTCTCACGAATATGCAATATGTGAAGTCTTAGCCAGTGCTCTCTATAATCTCAGCCAGCTGGCTGCCCCAGAGCACCCTGCCCAGTCACCTTTGCTTCTCTGGGTTCAGGAAAGTCCTCCCAGCTCAGCTTG
>NW_008698673.1:0-342 GCF_000695815.1 Acanthisitta chloris
GCACTATATAATTGACAAGTAGTACAAATTTTTTACACTTTTTCCCCTTAGAAAAGATAAACACCTAATTATTCATAAGAATAAAGGCCTTACAGTGCTGGCAATTACAGTAGTCTACATTGCAATGGGTCAGAAATGACATCAAAACCGCCCTTCAGATGTATTTCTACTGCTTTTCTCAACCCAAACCAGCAAATGCATACTGAAGCACAAATATAAATATTTTCCAGTCTTTTATGATTGGCACAGAAGTTCCAGGGCTTAGTCCTGATTCATGCATGCATTGCAGGCATACTTACAGTTCCCAGGTCAGGTTGGTTTCTGGAGAGGTACTCTAGGTTG
>NW_008698674.1:0-342 GCF_000695815.1 Acanthisitta chloris
TCCCAGTGCCCCCCAGTGCCCCCCCAGGCCCTGACCTGCTTTGGGGTCGAGCTCTGGGGAGAGGTGAGCGGGAGGTGACCCCGGTGGGAAGGGCTCGTTGCTGTAGGTGACGATGGGTGTCAGTGGGTGCAGGTGGTGACTGTGCTGCACCACGGGGACCTTGTTGGCCTGTGGGGACAGAGGTGGCAGGGAGGGAGGGATAACCCCCCCCAGGAGCCAAAATTCCAAAGGAAAATTCCCAGGGAAACTGCAATTGGTTTAGACATGGAGATGGTCTAAGTTGAGGCCTCCTGAGATGGTGGAGGAGGATTCTTAGGTGGGTTTGGATGGGATTAAGGACCT
>NW_008698675.1:0-343 GCF_000695815.1 Acanthisitta chloris
CAGATCTTGAAATAAATCAGAAGCAGAAGTGGCCTCAGACCCACCTCGGAAAGGTAAATGTAAGAAGCAAGTGTCCAAATGACTAATGAAAATACTCCTCCAGAAATCAGTGAGACACCCTTAAAAATTATTTTGGTTTTTATCACTGGTTTTTTTAGGTGGCATTATGTAACCTCCCACACACTTTACTCTGGTGGCATAAAATATAATGAATATTTAAAATACTTTTAATTAGATAGTCAAAGAAAAGAGTGTCAAGAATATTAATATAAAGAATACATATGAAGCTACTGTATAAAATGTGCATATAAAACATGCAGAAATGTCAGCTGTTACACTTCTG
>NW_008698676.1:0-343 GCF_000695815.1 Acanthisitta chloris
CCGGGGGTGCGGGCAGGGCTCGAGGCATGAAAGAGCCCGAGCGCCCTTAGCTGTGTGATCGCGCATAACTTAAGCAAACGTGCCCGCCCGGCGTTGTGCTAGGCACCTTCCCTCGGAGCAGGGAATGTCCCGGCTCGGTGTCCATCGCGGCCACCCTCGCCAAGAGGCGCCAGGGCTGGGGGACCATTCCCCGTGCTGCCAGCCCGACCAGGGCAGTCTATCTGGAAGCATAGTGTCTACTAGAGTAAGGTGGGGAAGAGTATTCTCTTGTTGCCGAAGCTGGAAAGTGAAGATACTGCAAGACTTAGAATCATACAGTCAACCAGGCTGGAAGAGACCTCAA
>NW_008698677.1:0-343 GCF_000695815.1 Acanthisitta chloris
CAGGGACATCTGGTGTCACCTGGGGACAGGGGCTCACCCAAGGACAGGGGACACCCGGGGACAGGGGGATACCAGTGCTCACAGCAGCCAGATGGACTTGTGATGGTGAACATGGAGCCCACCACACCTGGGGGGACAGGGGACACCAGGACATGGTCACCTGAGTCATCCAGGGACACCTAGGGTCACCTGGGGACCGGGGTCACCTGAGGATGGGGTCACACAAGGACAGGGTGACACCAGTGCCCACAGCAACCAGATGGACTTGATGATGGTGAACATGGAGCCCCTCATGCCTGGGGACAGGGGACAGGGAGACAGGGTCACCTGGGTACACCCAGGG
>NW_008698678.1:0-342 GCF_000695815.1 Acanthisitta chloris
TCTCCCAACCTGGTTGATTCCATGATTACCTGCTGGGGGCCAAGCTTTGATGTAACCTGTGCAGTGCACCACGACATAGTGAGGTTCTCCATCCTTAGCTGCACCTAAACCATTCCTGAGGAGAGAGAAACCAGGTCAGACTGGGGGAAGGTGAGGGAAGGGATTTTGTGGGCTCATTTCACCTGTCTTCACTCACCTGCAGCGATTCCTCATGAAGCTGAGCCGATTTACGGCCACCGGATCCACGGAGCTGTTGCCACACCTGTGCCAGGGTTAGAAAAAGGAAAAGATTTGATTTTCCTTGCTCAACATGAAAATAATCATAGAATTTAGGGGTTGGAA
>NW_008698679.1:0-343 GCF_000695815.1 Acanthisitta chloris
TGACCCCAAGAATGACCCCCATGACCCTCTTGACCTTCCCCATGACCCCATTGACCTTCTCATGACCTCCATTACCTCCTCCTGACCCCTGGGTGTTCCCCCAGGCTCTGTGTGGGGCCGAGGACCCCGAGGACATCCGCGCGGCGTCGCAGGCTCAGGCCGAGCACGTGGCAGCCATGGCTGAGTTCAGCGAGAGCCTCAGCCCCGAGGACGAACGAGGAGCTCCCGAACCCGAGGAGGAACTGTCCAAGGCAGAACAAGAGATCGCGGCGCTGGTGGAACAGGTGAGGGACCAAAACATGGCGGACTCGGGGGGGGAGGACCTTGAGGAACCTCAACTTGA
>NW_008698680.1:0-343 GCF_000695815.1 Acanthisitta chloris
TATTGCTGAGCAGTGCTTACACAGCATAAAGGTCTTTTCTGCTCTCCATGTTGCTTGCCAGCGAGTGGGCTTGGGATGCACAAGAAATTGAGAGGGGATACAACCAGGACAGCTGGCCCCAAGTGGCTAAAAGGATATTCCATACCATATGGTGTGATGCTCAACAATAAAATGGAGTAAGGGAGGGTTGGATTGCAGGGGAGGATGTTTAGGGCTGCCATTTCTCGGAATCTGTCTGAGTATTGATTGGTTGGTGGTGAGCAACTGGGGAATCTTTGCATCACTTGCTTATCTTAGTTCAGTTTTGTTTTGCCTCTTTGTTTTTGTTTGTTTGGTTGGTTTT
>NW_008698681.1:0-343 GCF_000695815.1 Acanthisitta chloris
AAAAAAAAGCTTAGAAAATTAAGCAAATGTCATCTCTTTCTATGTTCATTCTATGGAGGATGAGGGGTAACAGACTCAAATTGGAGCATAAAGCATTAGGAAAATATTTTCAGCTCTGAAATGGATTGCGTATGATGTTTTCTGACTCCTGTCATAGAACAGGCTTTAAAATAGTGTGAGGAAAAACTCTTCTTCAATAATGATTGAGATAGTTTTGGGCAAAAGGATGGTTTAGGTGACATCTGGGCAGCCCATCCAGTCTTCCCTTTTCTTGCAAATTCAGAATTAAACCCAAGGTCTGTTCTTTTTAACTTCTTTGCACTATTGATGCTTTGTGGGTGCT
>NW_008698682.1:0-339 GCF_000695815.1 Acanthisitta chloris
AGAACCAGGAACAACTTCTGCCCCAGCAGGTTTACATGAAGCAAATGCAAGGAACCCAGCTGTAGCATTTGAGTCATGTTTTGAACTTGTGAAGTTGTGTTTTAAATTCATGTTAATCTATGCTACAAGTTTTGCGTTCATGAAGATTTAGTAAGAGGACAGAACTGTCAAGATCCTGGCAATTTAACTGAACATGCAAGACCAGGTGATAGGCCCTCAGGAGTTTTCCAGTAGAAAACTGAGAAAGACCATCAGTCCTTTTGCAATCTAAATACAGTTTAGAGTAAGAGCTGTAATCTCAGCTAATATCCACTAGTCAAATACAAGGAAGAATGTCCC
>NW_008698683.1:0-343 GCF_000695815.1 Acanthisitta chloris
GTTGGAAGGCACCGCAGTGGCTCAGCTGGTCTCACCTCCCTTCTCGAGTCGTGGGAAATCATCTGCAAATGGCAAAGCAATTTAGCTCTGCCTGACCTGCTCCTGATTTCCCTGGAGAGCTGCTCCACAGCTGGAAAAACCAAACCCACCCAGAGGAGCAACTTTGCTTCCTGCCCTTTGAGACCTGACTTATTCATGCCCCACCAAGGCTCTCTGAGAGCTCTGTCATCCGGGAGGGAAAGGCCTGGTAAGTGCTGAGATCTCCCATCAGGTCCATCCCAGTGAGCTCCAGGATGGAGCTGTCCGTGCTGGGAAAGGCTCATGACCACACTCAGCCCACCAG
>NW_008698684.1:0-343 GCF_000695815.1 Acanthisitta chloris
TGCCCCTGTGGCACTGTGGCCACCACCCGTCCTGGGGGGCATAGGGGGTGACACCGGCACTGAGCTATGATCAAAATCCCAACCCTAACCC
Source organism: Acanthisitta chloris (assembly GCF_000695815.1). Lineage (NCBI taxonomy): Eukaryota > Metazoa > Chordata > Aves > Passeriformes > Acanthisittidae > Acanthisitta > Acanthisitta chloris. Next base: position 92 of record NW_008698684.1, read on the forward strand.
TCACCCTGACTGTAACGCTGATTCTAGTCCTGGCCCTGACCCACTAATCCTAATCCCAGCCCTGACCCCAGCCCCAACCCTGACCCCAGTGCTGACCCTGAGCCCCTAACCCTGACCCCGGCCCTGACCCTGACTGTAACCCTGATTCTAGTCCTGACCCCCTAACCCTAATCCCAGCCCTGACCTCAGCCCCAACCCTGACCTCAGCCCCAACCCTGAGCCCCTAACCCTGACCCCAGCCCTGACGCCAAC
>NW_008698685.1:0-343 GCF_000695815.1 Acanthisitta chloris
GACAGCAGGCTCTCACATCACCTGCTGGCCGCAGCGTGTTGGCCGACACTGTCGCGCACACGTGCGAGTGCTCGGCAGGGATGTGCATCCCTGCAGCCGGAGGACGGCTGCACAGACCCCTCGGTGGAGTCCTGCATCCCAGGCACCAGAGCATCACTGCACTTCGCATCCCGGAGCCACATGCTGGCCGCTCCACTTCACATCCCCAAACCACACGCTCTCCCCCCTCGGCAGTAACTATGAAAGGGGATTTGGAGTGGCCGCGCAAGGCAGCAAACCCCCATCCCAAAAACCAGCACCTATCACCACACACACCCGCACCCCACGCTGCGACTCGCACGCC
>NW_008698686.1:0-343 GCF_000695815.1 Acanthisitta chloris
CACGGTGTAGAGCAGGGTCTCTAGCACGGCTTGTAGCACGATCTGTAGCCCGACGTACAGCAGGGTCTATAGAGCCGCTCATAGCACGGTGTGTAACAGGGTCTCTAGCACGGCTTAGAGCACGGTCTGTAGCAGGGTCTGTAGCCCGACGCATAGCACGATCTACAGAGCGGTCTGTAGCACGGTCTATAGCACGGCTTATAGCACGGTGTGTAGCAAGGTCTCTATCACGGTGTGTAGCAGGGTCTCTAGCACTGTCTCTAGCACAGTTCATAGCACGGTGTGTAGCAGGGTCTATAGAACGGTCTGTGGCAGGGTCTCTAGCACGGCTCATAGCACGGTG
>NW_008698687.1:0-343 GCF_000695815.1 Acanthisitta chloris
AGCTGGGCAGAGCAGAGGAGACTCGTCCAAGGGTCGGTGCAGCTTTGTCGTATTGCAGAGAGAGGGAAGCGTTCGGAGGCAGTGCTGGAAATCCTAAAGCCTCCAGCTGAAGGTCTGCAGGGTCACCCTGTGCATATCACACAGCCCGTGCAGCTCCCAGCTGGAAGCTTTGTCCTGTGTCTGGTGGTGGAAGACAGGAGGGGCTGGTTGTGGAGCTCCAGGGCAGAGGCAGCACTGCACTCCACAGGTGTTTGGGGCTTAGCAGGGCCCACAGCTGCCACCACGGCCCATGCCTCCACAGCCCCCAAAGCCTCCAAAGCCTCCGAAGCCTCCATAACCCCCA
>NW_008698688.1:0-340 GCF_000695815.1 Acanthisitta chloris
GCCCTGCAGAGGGACCATCAGCTCCCAGGGATACCAGGACATCCAGATATGGGAAGAGTCCAGCTGTACACACTTCAGCAGGTGAGGCTGAAGCTTCACTGATGTGAGAGGGATTCAGTGCTACCAGCTCTGAGCATCGTGCAAGTAAGAGACCTACCCTGGTGCGAGGCCTTTGGTAGATTACTAGGGATGCTCCTGAAGGAGCACAATTTTGTTTCCAAAATCATAAGGCGAGATCATGTACCATATGGTCAAGTACAGAAGCAATTTGTGTGTTTTTGAGAGCAATTTCTTTGATTGAAAGTGGGCAGAGGGAGGATGAGGACAGAAGGTGGCTGTT
>NW_008698689.1:0-341 GCF_000695815.1 Acanthisitta chloris
GGAGTGAGTGAGTGGCTGCGTGGTGCTTTGTTGCTGGCTTGGATTAAACCACAACACTGAGGTGGGAAACTTCCACTGTAGACTTGCTTGCATGTAAGGGTGTAACTGTCTTTAAAAAAACCAAGCAAACCAAACAAAGAAATCAAATCAAGTAAAAAGACTCCAAGCATAAAAAAGTTTTCTTCACAGAAAATCCTGGTTTTGTGGAAATTGCTCATGGGTGTAGAAGTGCAGATTTGAGTTGCATCCTTTAGCCTGTTGCAGGGTTCAGTCAGGGCATATAGACTATTGCATGTAAGAATTCAGTAGTTTGGCTTTCTTGTTCTACTTTTACTACACTG
>NW_008698690.1:0-343 GCF_000695815.1 Acanthisitta chloris
TTTTTCTTAAACAGGCAAAAAAAGGCCAAGATGAAACTGTAGTACAATAGTTCATAATCTCTTGTTTCCACTGTCCAGGTCTGTCTTCTGTTTCTCTCAAACTCTTCAGTTCCACACAATACCCTGGCCTTGGTATCTGCTGTGTACTGTTAGAAATATTACAGCATAGCAGATTCCCAGCTCCAAAGAAGCAGGAGGGTGGAGGAGCGATCAGGCTGTCCTGTCTTGTCTCTCTCAAGTTGTTTACCCTCATGGAACCACTGAGTATGCTTGGGGCAAGTGCTGGGGAACCTCTAGGAGCTTCCACCTTAGTCAATGAGTAGCAGCCAAAAGGCAGAATACT
>NW_008698691.1:0-343 GCF_000695815.1 Acanthisitta chloris
CAGAAGAGAAGTGACCAGTGGCTGGTGGATAAACCACATTGCTGCAGTACCACTATTCATTCACTTGTGCCATCTGTCTGTTCAATCCTAGGACTACTTTGTTAGGCAATTCCTTAGGACAGCATTTCATAACTGATGGAGATTGTGGATTACTGAAGAAATGAAGCACCAGCCCCACTTCAAACCATGTAATTCGACATGCTATGCACTGTTTAGACAACAGGAAGCAACTGCATGTATATTTTTACAAAACATGCATATCTTTCACCTTGCTTCTTAATTCATTACTGCCTCTCCAGATACTGTTAACAAGATTGTGACTTTAAACAAATTTTACAGCCAA
>NW_008698692.1:0-342 GCF_000695815.1 Acanthisitta chloris
CTCCACTATTACACAACGCATGGGGCCTCAAGCAGCAGCTTCGCCCTTCAAAGTGATGCTCTGCTTTGGATGTATGTCATTAAGTACATTTGGAGTAGAACACAAGATAACTGAGATAAAAGATGCTTCCTCAAACAAGGTATGGCTTAGATGCAAGCTGATTTTAAATCCATTTCTTACCTACAGCCTTTCCTGTTTGCACAACATTTCGGCTGGTGGAAACCATCGCATTTCCAATCTTCTTTCCACGTTCACTGTTTTGCACAGAGCTAAACAAGAGAGACACTGAAGACTGTCAGTTGACTGACTTCTTGTTACTCCCAGGTGTAAATAAAATACATA
>NW_008698693.1:0-343 GCF_000695815.1 Acanthisitta chloris
TTTTTTCCTTTCCTAAAGTGCATATACAAGATGTGTATCTGCTGCTTGCTTGTATCCTGCAAGTTACTGCACTAGTCAGACATTTTTCCAGTACCTGTGAAATTGCATCCTATTGAAATCCAGGGTTCTGTTCATAAAATACAAAACCAGAACTCCAAACCCCTTCAAATCTTCACCCAACTTTCAGTGCAATGCCTAGTGTAAGGGCTGCATCTGGCTGTGTCTCATTTGCACACACAATTATTTCCACTGCCCTACAAGAAGTGGGTAACTGCGCAAGCAGGTGAACGTAATTAGTCGTTTGCATCCATAATCACCTCATTTGCACATGCAGTTGCAGCAG
>NW_008698694.1:0-344 GCF_000695815.1 Acanthisitta chloris
ATTCTATCATTCTATGATTCTATACTTGTGAGAAAAGAAGCAAATGAGACAATGTGGCCGGGAAGAAGAGTTAGCAGGGAATGCTAACTCAGTAATGAGCCAGGAGACAGTTTTAATAAGTGTGTCTTGTTAGCCTAAGAAAAGCTTGGGAAAATCGAGGCTAAACCAGTCCTGCAGAAACGACCGTATAAGTCTTCTTCAGGTGCATTTGCTCCTGGAGCGTGCTTAAAAAAATGAGGTTTTTGAAAGGCCAAAAGAAAGTTATGATACTGCTACAGTAAAATCCTGCACAACAGATTTTAAAGCAAGTTATCATGGCATATTTTAATTCTAAAGAACCATTA
>NW_008698695.1:0-343 GCF_000695815.1 Acanthisitta chloris
GTGACACTGCAGGACCTTCTGGAACAATGGATCCAAGGGCCTCACGGAACCAAATGGCCATTGTGAACACCATGGCACCTCATGGTAACAGGGGACCATTGTGCCACTATGCTGAGGAATGCATCTGGTCCAGGCAACTCTGCATTGCAAACTATTGCACAATCAGCAGTTTAAAAGCAGAACCACCTGGGCCAGATTTATGCCCCCAGCAGCATGGATGACCCAGGGCTTCAGGCTGCTGTCCATGATCCTCTTCTGCCCCAACACCAACCTGTGCTCCTTGGAGTTTGGTGCTTGTAGACTGCTGGCAAGGTCCTGTTCATCAGAAAGGGACCTGGGAGTG
>NW_008698696.1:0-343 GCF_000695815.1 Acanthisitta chloris
GTATCTTAAATTCTCTAGGCATTACTACTATAGACCTGGCTTTAAATTTTTAACATAGCACATCTGTAGAACTTTTAAGAACTACTATTTTGTAGCAGGTATTTCTCGAGGCATTTCAGTCATCATACTGCATTTCAGGATTATATTCAGCATCTTTCATACACTAGATGCAGCAAAGGTGGTACTGAGGTTATGAAGGATGTCTCGAAAAGCAGAGGCTCACAGACCTATTAAGCCTTTATGAATGACCTCTCAGTGACTGTTTACTTCTTTAAACACTTTCCTGACTTCATTGGATGAATACCACAGATGTTTACAGTAGTTGTAATTTAATGTTCTGAGT
>NW_008698697.1:0-344 GCF_000695815.1 Acanthisitta chloris
CTGGCTTTTATCACTCAGAGCTAAACCCAATGAGCATGTGCAGTGAGGAGACAGAAAGGTCTGCAAAGAGATTGAAAACAGGAATTGCTGTCCCAGAATCTTTCATGAATGATGTCTCTGTAGATAACCTTGGTGTGGACTTTGAGAACCACACACACCATATCACCAGTGCCAAAATGGCTGTTTCAGTGGCTGACTTCAACAGTCTATCTGCAAATGAGACAAATGGTTTTATCAATACCCACACTCTCCACCAACATACTGCTCTTCACTCAGAATGACTGGGAAACTAAAACAGTGGGTACTTCATGCAGTAATAGTAAACTTGATGGGAGCTATCAGGT
>NW_008698698.1:0-344 GCF_000695815.1 Acanthisitta chloris
TCTGATTGTCACATGATCTGTTTAAATTGCAACCAGAGAACTCTAGTGTTACATGATCTGGAAGTGTCCCTCAGATTAAGGGAAAGGAATGTCTCTTTTTTCCTCTTTTCCCCTTAGTTACCTCATACTTCAAACTTTCTCATCTCTTCTCCTCAGTGATGCATAAGGGAGTGGGGAGAGTATGGCAGGTACTGACAGGACCATCGATCCAATCCCAAAAAAAGATGATGATACTGTCCATATCATACCAAAGGACAGAGATGAAGAGTCAATTCAGTCCAGTCCTAAGGACTTTGGAGAGAGAATGCACATAATTGTCATAGCCTGGTTACAGCAACTGTAAT
>NW_008698699.1:0-343 GCF_000695815.1 Acanthisitta chloris
AGTAGCAAATATTCAAACGAGAGCTTTGAAGGCCGAAGTGGAGCAGGGTTCCATGTGAACAGCAGTTGAACATGGGTCAGTCGGTCCTAAGCGATAGGCGAGCGCCGTTCCGAAAGGGCGGGCGATGGCCTCCGTTGCCCTCGGCCGATCGAAAGGGAGTCGGGTTCAGATCCCCGAATCCGGAGTGGCGGAGACGGGCGCCGCGAGGCGCCCAGTGCGGTGACGCAACCGATCCCGGAGAAGCCGGCGGGAGCCCCGGGGAGAGTTCTCTTTTCTTTGTGAAGGGCCGGGCGCCCTGGAATGGGTTCGCCCCGAGAGAGGGGCCCGCGCCTTGGAAAGCGTC
>NW_008698700.1:0-343 GCF_000695815.1 Acanthisitta chloris
CTGCAGGCAGGTGCACATCAGTCTTGGAAAGCACAATATGTGTGCAATTAGTACATTTAACTAGTTAATGAGAGGAAGGTTAAAGTCTTGTGCAAATGTCCATGAAGCAGCACACTGTGGGAATGTCAGTGCTCTGTATTCTACTGCTCTTGCACAGTGTATCCTCTAGATTATCATATTGGTCTGTCACATCTTTTACATCACTGTGGGTCCCTGTGCTATGTTATTCAGATCCTACTGTCACCATCAGGAACTGACAGATCAATTGTTGCTCTGCTTTCTTGTCTCATCTTTTTATTTGTCTACAGTTGCTACCCTCTTTTTTTTTCTTTTATTTTTTTTT
>NW_008698701.1:0-344 GCF_000695815.1 Acanthisitta chloris
TATCAAATGAGCTGCACACTGAGACATGTGAACAAAGGAAGAACAATTGTTGTCCTTAACATAACTGTGAAAATCCTCGATGTTCAAAGTCAGCACGCCAACCAGACAGGTTCTAAATGGCTCTGTTGCTGTCTGTAGGCTAAGACAGAAGTCAGACTGTCCTGTTCTATTCGCTCATGTTATCCACAGGTTCTCATGAGGATTCACCAGCAGTGAAGCGACTGCTGGTAGTAATAGCAGACTGATCATCGTTAGGGACCATGATGACTTTCGTCCACTTAGCTGTAACCCACTGCTGACCTGTAGGAGTAAGCATGCACATATATCCTCTACCCAAATATTGT
>NW_008698702.1:0-343 GCF_000695815.1 Acanthisitta chloris
ATCTCCAGACTCCTTCCACCTGCCTATCTGGGGAATGGGATGAGGCACACTGCACTCATGCCATGGAAACCTGGTAGAGAAGATCAAGAGCTGCTAGGGAACCATTGCTATGCAGCTAGATGAAAGGAAGATGAGTAACATCCACCATGGAGTGGTTAAAAAACACATGAAGATCCCATCAAATCCATTTAATGTTCTTCAGCTGCAGAGGAACAGATTTGTGGACAGAGAGGAAGCAAATTTCCTACCTGGCTGATCTCAGTGAGGTGATTTTATACTGTTCCACATGCTCCACATGTTCTCAAGGCTCCCTACATCCAGAAGCTTTCATGGTCTACAGAAA
>NW_008698703.1:0-344 GCF_000695815.1 Acanthisitta chloris
TGGGGAGCAGCAGGAGGAGCTCAGGACGTTCCTGGGGGTGGTGGGACCACCCCGAGGTGCGTGAGGAGGCTCTGGGGGGGTGACAGGGATGTCCCCAGGAGGTCCCCGGGGCCCTCGAGGGTCTCCAGACTCACCAGTTGGTGGTAGCTGACGTTGGGTCCGTCCTCGGCGTAGAGGAACCACCACGCGGCGGCTCCGACCGTGGCGGCTCCGACGTACCCTGGGGGACAGCGACGGGTTGGGAACCTCCCGGGGAGCTCGGGGGGGTCCCAGGAGGGACTCGAGGTGACCCCAGGGGGGTCCCCGAGGAGACACCTCCGTAGAGGTTCTCCAGGAGATCCCTA
>NW_008698704.1:0-344 GCF_000695815.1 Acanthisitta chloris
TTTTTGATGATTTTTTGGGGAAAAAATTCATAAATTTGGGGGATTTTTTGGGACAAAATTCATGAATTTTTGAGGATTTTTTTGGCACAAAATCTATTAATTTTAGGGATTTTTGGGGGGGCAAAATTAATGAATTTTGATGATTTTTTTGTGACAAAATTCATTAATTTTTGGGCATCTTTTGGGGACACAATCTACAAATTTTGGGCATTTTTTTAGGACAAAATCCATGAATTTTTTGGGGACAAAATCCATAAATTTGGGGATTTTTTCGAGATAAAATCCATTAATTTTTGGGTTTTTTGGGGGGCAAAATCCATAAATTTTGGGGAATTCATTTTTCT
>NW_008698705.1:0-344 GCF_000695815.1 Acanthisitta chloris
TATCAGTCTGCAAACCTCACCCACAAGGTTTGAAATGGGATCAAACAGGAAAAGGGAAGTCAATCTGCTCTAGATTTCAGGAGGAGTTAGGAACTTTGTGGCACTTTGGCTGGCAAAGAACTTCACTGAAGGTTGAGCTCTGAAGCAGCTGCAGTTGCGTGATGATGTCTGCAGCAGTTTGGCTTCTGTTCGGTATGTGATTATGTAGTTTGGATTTATTTTTATGTTATTTCATTTTGTGAGTATTTGTAATATATTTATTATTTTCATTTTTATTTGGGTTTGGTTTTATGATTTTAATTTTTTAATTGTCTTTATTTTAATTATTTATTTTGTGATGTATT
>NW_008698706.1:0-345 GCF_000695815.1 Acanthisitta chloris
GCTGCTCCCCCTCACAACACAAAGATAAAAGAATAGATCTCCTCAGGGCACATTTCAAACATGCTGTGCTAAAAGCGTAAGTATGCCTGAAGCGTGAGCTAGAAGAGCATAAATAGAATGTGCCATTCTATCCAGCAAAGTCACACTTCAAAAAAATTAGACAGAAAAGCGTTTTGGCAACTTGAAGAAGAGCGACCACATCAGACTTGACAACCGTAGGCTCTGCCTAAAGGATCGGTGTCCTGATTTATGCTGGGAGGCAGTTAATTTTCTTTGTAATAGCTGGTGCAGTGCTACATTTTAGATTCAGTATGAGAATAACATGAATAGCACACTGATGTTTTA
>NW_008698707.1:0-343 GCF_000695815.1 Acanthisitta chloris
CCAGCCACAGAGAAGATTCCAGACCTAATTCTTCTTGTGTACAAGCTCAGAGGAGCCAAGCAACAACTAGAGAATGGTGTTTCAAGAGGAGCCAGAACAGCATCTATCTCCACTATGCAATTTTTTCTGGTAGAAATACTTAGTAAATACTGTTATCTGAAGAGAAGATATTTCACAATTCTAGCATGCTCCTGCTAGGGGAATGGCCTCACAATTTGCATTCAGTTAGGAGATTAATTATGCTAATAGAACATTGGATTGTTTGTTTAAAATGGAAGGAAAATGGTTTCTTGCCAGTCACCTGCTTCAGTACACTCTGACCCTGTGGCACATCCTCACTTTG
>NW_008698708.1:0-345 GCF_000695815.1 Acanthisitta chloris
TTGTGTTCCATTATCACACTCATCAGGTGTTAAGAGTAATTTCCTGCTGGAACCTCTGGGTTGTATTACTAGAGTAAGGAGAAACAAAGAAGTTAGAAGAGCTCTGCTTCCTAACTCCTGGAAGAATTTCTTTGCAGCATTTATTAGCTAAGGGCAATAAAGATAAACAAACCCCCAAACTTGTCAGATGTCCTTGTTCTTCACCCTAGAAGGACTTCAAGATGTTTTTTGCTATCTCTGTACAGTGATTCCTGGTTGGAAAATTAACCAGCCTTATTGCAAGTGAACCATTAACTCTGTGTTTTGAAATGTATGATTTATCCCTGGAAGTGTTCAAGGCTAGGT
>NW_008698709.1:0-344 GCF_000695815.1 Acanthisitta chloris
GAATTTCTGTAGGGATAGATGTGACACACTATCATTTTCTGTTTTCTTACCTGTACAAGATATTTGTGTGCATGCTCATAGCTTGGTAAAGCTCCTTCTCCTATCAGCTCTGTATCAAATAATTCTGTTACCAGGATGTTTGCACGACATTGCATATCTCCATCTAAAAGACACAAATGAGCACTGTAATACTGAGTCTTCCTATAAGTCTTTCAAGAAGATGCTATCCTGAAAACACAAGTATTTCAAAAACTTGCTCCTTTTAGAGAATCTGCTGAAGATTGCAAATTGTTTTCCTTTAGAAGTCTACAAATGACTACTGAAATATTACTACCACACTCCCT
>NW_008698710.1:0-345 GCF_000695815.1 Acanthisitta chloris
TGGGTTTGCCATGTGTGCGAGCACTGGCACGGCTCAATCTCCAGCAGGCTCTCTTCATTTGAGGAGAGGGACTACGTGACCTAGGAGACCTTCATCAGCTCTGTGCTGGAAAATGCTCCACATAGACATGATCCAGAACAACTCTCTGGCCTCTCTCTCCACTTAGGATGATATCACCTGCCCACCCCTCAGCCATTCCCTTTCTAGTCAGCTCATTTCACTTGCTTAGCTACACTAAACTATGCTCTGCCTCTGAGAAATTTTTCTTTTCCAGGTACATACAGACAGACAACAGTCAAAATACTTCCAAATCACAATTCAACAGAGGGAGTTTCCCAAGCCTTT
>NW_008698711.1:0-345 GCF_000695815.1 Acanthisitta chloris
AGCTAACACCTAGCTCCTGTGCAGAGCTTTCAGTTTCAGAAGTTGGCAAACTGGTTTGCAGATAGATAAACTGATAAATGAGGAAGGCAATAGATGACCCAAAACTTAGGAGGAGGCAGAATTTCCATCTGTAAGTGGCAAAAAAGCAGTATTGCTGGCATATATCAATAGGGAAGACTTTAGGGGTGTCTAGTGTAGCAGCTCAGTCTGGATATTAGACTTCGGTACAGTTTTGATTTTGTGCTTTAGCTTGTCAAAACACTTTGGATGTGTTACATCATATATATAATCTCAAGCTGCTCCAGGGGATGTTCATGCTGGACATTAGGAAGAATTTCTTAACAG
>NW_008698712.1:0-344 GCF_000695815.1 Acanthisitta chloris
TTCAAGGTGTGGCCTCACCAGTGCCCATGATGATGTGGCACTAGCCACTGATGTGCCTCAGTGAGGTTCCTGTTTAGCACTGTGCCTGCATGTCCACTCCTTGGTTCCTAGCACAATCTCTGTGCTCACGTGCAGCTCTACCAGCTGGCACACACACTCTGTCCCGGGGTGTACCTCAAGGCAGGTTCCTTTTCTAGGATGTCACAGCAACAGCTGGGCAGGAATCCAGTGACCATCACAGCCCACACCTGGGCTATGGTTTCCATTTTTGGCCTTCAGGGGTCTTTGCCCTAAAATACCTGCCATGCAAGTGATGCCCAACTCCTTTTGTCACCGGAGGAATC
>NW_008698713.1:0-345 GCF_000695815.1 Acanthisitta chloris
TTTTTTGCAAATATTATTTGTTTGTAACTAACTAGTGAGCACTGCAGTGACTTCTTTCGCCTAAGTATGAAGTGCGCTGTGTGGATGTCTAAGCTTTTGCAACATTGATGATAAAACAGTCAAGCGCAGAACCTAAATGTTGATCTGCAGGGTATTGGTACAGATACACTGGATATTTGCTATGTGTTGTCCTAACCTGGCTGTTACTGAGAGATTCTTGCTTTCACTGGTGATAAATACTGTTGAAATACTCAAAATACAAATTATCTTTGTGCAAGAGGCCAGAAGAGAAGCACACAGGAATAAAAATATTTGAGAACAAAACTGATGGGAAAAAATACCCTA
>NW_008698714.1:0-345 GCF_000695815.1 Acanthisitta chloris
CTGTTTTTAATAAAAGAAAACTCAAGACACATCCAAATAGTTATTCAACTTTTCCCTCCAATCTTCTTTAGACTACTGTGATTGAAAATACAGGTCAACTTAATCTTCATCTCAGCCCAGAAAGAACATTTTATTGACTATATCTCTACACAAGAGCAGATTTTTTTTATTAGACCTTGGTACAGAATCACAGCCCAAAAGGTGAGCTCTGAGCAAGAGAGCAGGGACAGTGGGGAAGAATTATCATTTCAATAAGATATTTGAACCATGTAGGACATTTAAATGATAATGAAATAGTACTATTAGAAAATAAACCTGTATAAAAACTTTCCATTTTTTCTTTTT
>NW_008698715.1:0-345 GCF_000695815.1 Acanthisitta chloris
ATAAATAAAATATATTAAATATAAATTAATACAATTATATATAAATAAAACCTTTTTATTTTTCTTTTAAATTAAGTCACCAGGACGAAATATGTGCTATGGAAAAGAACAGCTTTACTCTGAGATATGAGTGTGCAGATCCTGCTTCACAAAGGATTTATATGTAGAGGCTGATTGTTACCTGACAGGTGTCAGGCTGAGGAAGCTCTGCTTGGGCCACACAGCTAAAATTGGCCACAGTGTCACCAAGATCAGGAATCAAACGTCTTAACGCCATTAAGCACAGGCATTCTTTATTCCAGCACTGGGTGCACAGAGGATGCTCCACCAAGCTGCATCCCAACC
>NW_008698716.1:0-345 GCF_000695815.1 Acanthisitta chloris
AAAGAGAATATCTGGCTATGCCTAGTGTGCTGTCTTCTAGCAGCTTCTGGCAGGAGCCACTTTAAGACAGGAGTGGATTTTCCAGGTAAGGGAGGTATGAAACAACATTTATCTACACTGTAAATGTGTGGTCACAAGTAACTGGTAACTTACTAGGGCAGGTTAGTGCATTTTTCCCCTTTCTTTTGAACCTTTTCAATGCAGATGGAATTCTTCTGAACATTTTCTTAAGGCTGATACATTAGGGAAATTCTCAGCTCAGTGTTATTTCTTTATCCAGTGATACTGTGTGTTTTAACATTATCTTGATAAAAGTGGAAGTAGTTAATAACATGTGCAGTCTTT
>NW_008698717.1:0-345 GCF_000695815.1 Acanthisitta chloris
ACACCTCTGTGCTGCAGCTAAGCCTGTCAATACTTTGGCTCCTTCACCATGCCCAGGCCACTCAGTCCAGGTGGCAACAGAGGTATTTATTTTGTATTCCCAGGTGAACCTCAGCAGGTGAACAGCCTCCCAGCCCCGTCACTACCAGCCGCTGCTGCAGCCACCGCTCCAGCCCTGGCCCTTTGGCCACTGGATCAGCACCTGGAGGTGAGATGGAAGAGAGAGGTGTCTGATTGTACAGGCAGGGAGAAGGCAGAGAATTCCCATGGGGTTGGCATAGGCCACCTGGGATGGGATCACCTGAAGGTGTCCATGGAGTGGGAGATGCCCCTGGTGATTCCCCAG
>NW_008698718.1:0-345 GCF_000695815.1 Acanthisitta chloris
CTGCTGGGGTTAAACCACGACACATTATAACAGGGATCTTTTATGTCTCTATCATCTTATGTTGTGTCTAATACTTAATGCGTCCAATACTTAATGAGTCTCACAAGTTAGAGCTTACAGTAGGTATATTTTTCATATTTTGGAGGGAAGAAAAAGAAGAGGAATCAACGTGAAAGCAGGGAGTTGTGATGGAATAGCTTGTCATAGGGTGGGAAATAAGAGCTCAGCAATAACTAAACGAAACAGCTCTACATTATCAACCCCATGTTCAGCACTAATTTGAAACATACCAGCTACTGTGAGGAAAATTAACATACTAGGTACTGTGAAAGATAATTCTACCCC
>NW_008698719.1:0-345 GCF_000695815.1 Acanthisitta chloris
CTCTGACATCTCAAATTCTCCAAGCAGAATTCTGCTGAGTAGAAATCCTCGGCAGAATTACTCACTGCTGAAACTAGTCTTTTATGGTTTTGCACCAAAAGATGGAAATCTGTCTGTACTCACCCTGGTGGGCAGACACAACCTGACACACAAGGAAGGTGTGCTGAGAAAGTGAGGTTTAGCAGTTGATTCTCACAAGTTCTCTCTCTGCTGAGTTCAGGATTCACTCGTGGATTACTGCAGTTAATATATACCTGTCCAAGTGGGCAGGTGTGTGCTGAGGGAAAAAATTGACAAACACATTAGTCTTCATACCTGAAATTTTGTATTCTGTAAATGTGTGCA
>NW_008698720.1:0-346 GCF_000695815.1 Acanthisitta chloris
ATTGGGAATTGGGGTTTGGGAATGGGGGTTTGGATCACTCTCACCCCTTTGCCGTTGCCACAGATCGATATTGGCACCATCTATGCTGCTCCAGGTAGGCAAGAGGGTTGGGGTGACACCGAGGTGACATTGGGGTGACACCAGGGTGACACCAGGGTGATCCTTGCCTCTCCCACCCTACCAGGACACAGCCTGAGCTGGAAGTGGCTGAGCCTGCAGCACCCCAAGCAGCACAGCACCCTCTCCCAGGGATACCTCCAGGTCAGCATGTCCGTGCACCGCGCCGGCGAGCGCGTGGAGGTGAGCCATGCCCCCACCCTCCCCAGCACCTCCAGCACCCTTCCTC
>NW_008698721.1:0-345 GCF_000695815.1 Acanthisitta chloris
CTTATTAAAATAAGCAGGAAAAGTGAAACTTTAAAGCTTTTCTTTTTATGGTTTGGCTCCTGTTTGATTTATTGTTGTAGGACAGATCAGACACAGTAGGAGGTGACATGTGACTCTACTTGTTGTCCTCTCTCGTTTTTATGATGTGGATTCCTCATTTCTTTCAGTGTATATGCACATCCTGTTGACTTCTCGCAGCAGATGTTGAAGGTTCTGAGTCAGGGAAGTGTTTCAAACCCAGGGGGAAGCCTGGAGCTCCTCACCTGAGGTCTCCAGGAGGCAGAGAGAGCATCCACCACCACCTTCTGCTGGTCTGGGTCCTGTGGGTGTCTGTGGGGAAAGTAA
>NW_008698722.1:0-346 GCF_000695815.1 Acanthisitta chloris
TTCCAACCCAAACCATTCTATGATCTCTGATAACTGCAAGGCACTGCCTTCAATCTTCTCTAAGTACTATCTATAGTTTTGCTCCTTTCTCCCTCTCTAGTGGTGATGCATTTTCTTGTTCTACTAGGAAACACAGAAGGGTGTTTTTTGAGAAAAAGTCTTGGTCAAAAGAAAAAATTTCCTTCTTTCTCATTTCACTTCAGGTCACCCTTTGCATTAACCCTTCAGTGTTGTGCTACCACACCTGACAATAAACTTTCTGAGCCCTTTGGACTTCGTATTTACCCATCAGACCCTCTCCAGCACTGCCCATGTGACTGTCTCCATCTGGCAGAGCCCAAATCCT
>NW_008698723.1:0-346 GCF_000695815.1 Acanthisitta chloris
GGCTGCCGCAGCATCCCTCGTCCTGTCCCCGTTCTGCCAGCTGAGTCCAGCCCTCTCCACAGACCACGCTGTCCACAGGCTGCCACAGCCCTGCACTATGCAGCCCATGACCTCCTCTCGCTCAGCTCAGGCCGCGTGCCCAGGCTCTCCCTGGGCCTGGATAGCACAGCCCTGCGCTGCCCACAGAGCACAGTGCAGCTTTACAGCCTGGACTGGCCCTCTAAACCTCTGTACGGATGACTGTGGCAGGGTCTTGTTGCCTACATAAGCGCCTGCTCAGCTCCCTAGGGCGCGGCCCGGCGCTTCATAACCCTGCCTGGCTCCAGAGCGGAGCCCGGGCCCTGGG
>NW_008698724.1:0-345 GCF_000695815.1 Acanthisitta chloris
GGATGGGATGGGATGGGATGAGGTTGGATCCAGACCAAGAACTGGGAATAAGGACAGGGATGGGGTTGGGAATGTGGGAAGGGATTTGGGGGTTCTGGCTGGATTTTTGGGATTCTGGGTGGGATCTGGCTGGATTTTTTGGGATCTGGCTGGATTTTTGGGGTGTTTTGGGGTGGATTTTTGGGGATTTTGGGTTTCCCCCCTTACATCCGACGCCAATCTCTCGTAGTCCTCCATGAGCTGCTCGTTCTCCTGGTTCACTGCCAGAACTTTGCAGATCCTGTTTGCTGCTGTCTCAGCCTGCAGAGAGACACAACCAGGAAGAGGAAGAGGAAGAGGAAGAGG
>NW_008698725.1:0-346 GCF_000695815.1 Acanthisitta chloris
GCATGCGCCACCACTCACCACTCCGTGGCCGCCCCGCCCACCCCACCGCCTCCGCCTCCCATTGGTCACCCCGCGCGGGGATCTCGCTTCCCATTGGCTCATCCTGCCGTCACTCACGCAGGGCGGGACTTCGCTTTAAAGGTGCCGCCACGGTGCGTGGCGCAGAGTGCGTAGCGCGCCCGGACGGGCTAATTATGCGGTGTTAATTACACGGTGCTAATCACACTGTGCTCGTCGCATGGCGCCCATCGCCTCGTGATGATGGCCCTTTGCACAGCGCCCTTTGCCCATCTCCGGGTCACTGGAGCATCCCCAACCCCGATGGGATGCAGGGATGAGGTTGGTG
>NW_008698726.1:0-346 GCF_000695815.1 Acanthisitta chloris
CCAAACCAGCACAGTGTCACAAGGATTTTTGCATCTAATTTACACGCTTACCTTGTGGACAGTCTTCGTGTCTCTGCAAAGGTCCCGTTTCTGATGGATTTTGTTGTCATTTATTGTCATAATCTTTATTTTTTTTATATGAGCTGCTTTTTAGACAGACCTTTGTCTATTAGCAAATTTCTGTAAGAAACCTTGGTATCACTAGTCCTGGGAATAACATACAGAGTAATATTACAGTGCTTGTGTGTGATGCCACAGTGATTGTGAAAAGATATAGAAGTGATAATAGACAAAACTGAGTATGGCATAGTAAAGATTTTGTGTGATACTGTGATATAGAAAAAAA
>NW_008698727.1:0-346 GCF_000695815.1 Acanthisitta chloris
TGAGGTCTGGGGTGGAATTGGTTTGGGACTAGGTTGGGTTTTCCCCCTCACTCTAGTTTCACCCCAGATTCTTCTCCCATTTCCTGCCCAGGTGACTCTTTCAGAAGGTCCAACCACAGGAGTTTCTCCACAGCACCTGGGGGAGCAAAAAACCTGGAGAGCTTCTCCTCCTCCCTCAGCCCCAACCCAGGAGCAGCTCCTTCTCCTCCAAGCTGGCCCAGCTCCATCAAACTGCTCATCCCAAAGCATTGGGATCACCCAAGAACCTCCTTCCATGGAATTTTAGCATTGGAATGTGGCTCTGGCCAAGACCCAGAGCTGAGCTCAGAGGATTTTAGGGCTTGGG
>NW_008698728.1:0-346 GCF_000695815.1 Acanthisitta chloris
GAGTACAGGGGCAGAAATGAAATGAACAAACTCCAGGCAGATACATGTCTCTCTTCTAATTCCAGAAACTGCCCATGAAACTCCAGAACCTGAGGAGAGTGCAGAGTGGTGGATCTGGAAAACTTATCTTCCACAACTTTGTATCGCTGCTCTCTTGCAATTTTCTGCCTCTGTTCTCTAGCTGACCTATACGTATAATAGAAGACTTTCTCCCATATTTCTCATAGTCAAAGTTGTCTTATCTTCAAGGAGGAAGAAAATAGGTTCATTACTCAGAGAAAGACAAGGAGATGTCAACCCATGCTAGGAGGTTTTGAGTGGTTTGTTTGGGTTTTATAAGTGGCCA
>NW_008698729.1:0-346 GCF_000695815.1 Acanthisitta chloris
TTTTTTTCTTATTATTCTCCTAGATTGCCATGGAACAGAGGCAATTTAAAGCCAATAACGATGGAACTTGCATACAGATATACACTGTATTTATTTTCTTCAAAGTCAAACAAATATGGCAGTTACAAAAAAAAGGTAGATGCTTTGCAGGTAAAATGTGGTGGGTATTTCTGATAAAACCTAATTCAAGTAGAATATGAATTGACAGAGGAAGAATTGCTAACACAGGGATTGGTGCAGGCAATACTGAGTATCAAATAACCAATGCAAATCAAAACTTGAACTATGCAACCTATTATCTTTTTCAATTATGACCAACAGTAGACTGTCAGGACGTTAAAGCCCA
>NW_008698730.1:0-346 GCF_000695815.1 Acanthisitta chloris
AGGCCCCTACATCCTGCTGCCATGGATCCCCACCATGGATCCCCTGTGTCCCGGTATCCCCTGTATCTTCTGTATCCCCCGTGTCTCTCGTATCCTCTGTATCCCCTGTATTCCTCCATATCCCCAGCATCCCTCGTATTCTCCCTATCCCCTGTATATCCTGTATCCCCAGCATTCCCCTCATCCTCCGTATCCCCTGCATCCCTCGTATTCTCCCTAGCCCCTGTATCCCTCGTAACCCTGTATCCCCAGCATCCCTCGTATTCTCTGTATCCCCTGTATCCCCCGTGTCCCCCGTATTCTCCCTATCCCCCGTGTCTCCCCGTCCCCCGTATCCTCCTCCTCC
>NW_008698731.1:0-346 GCF_000695815.1 Acanthisitta chloris
GTGTTTACAGAAAACAAATTTGAGGCCTATTACTTTAGTTGGCTGATCACAAAACTGTATTACACAGTGGATTAAATTCTTTTTGTAGGGGACAGGGAGCTTTAGCATTCTACCTTCCTTTTGGTAAATGAATGCCATAGAATAATACTGTTTCTGGCAAAAAAACCCAACCCAAACTCCACAAAGAAACCACCCAAAAATGCCCACATATCAAATTATTCTGACGTGTCCAGTAGATCTTCAAGGCTCACAGAATATACAACTCATTACATTTAAGCTGTCAGATACAAAAATAGCACCAATACCATGTAATTCAGGTGACTGATCATGCAGCCCAAGCATCTTA
>NW_008698732.1:0-346 GCF_000695815.1 Acanthisitta chloris
AGCAAGATGTGCACAACTGCCCTGGGTGCTGCTGTGCCTCTCTTTCCTTATTAGAGAGTGAAGATCCAGCAGATAAGAGGAGTCCCTGAGTAATAGCTCACTTAAATATCTCTGGAAACATTCCAGGGTGAAAGAAATTGTTTTGAGCCCGAATCAATAGTTTTGATACTGGAAAGTGTCAGCCTTGGAATGAGAAGGCAAGGGTTTGTGACATTCAGATTGTTACTGGTCAAAACAGCCTTGTGAGGGAAGCTTGTGCAAGATGGGGAGAGCAGGGCTTCAGCTGGGGCTTGTGCTTGTGTAAACCCTGAATTCTGTTATGCATCTATCATTAAAAGAGTGGGGG
>NW_008698733.1:0-346 GCF_000695815.1 Acanthisitta chloris
GGATCCCCCTGTTACCCCAGAAATACAAGCAGATTGTGCTCCACTATATCTTGGTGGTGTCAGAGTATACTGCACACTGGTGTCAACTAGGGCCTTGCACTCTTATGGGTCTGATGTGCCATTGGATTCACACAGTCCAGTAGATCTGGTTATCCCTGTCTTCCACCTGGATGAGGCAGGGCCTCTCTAGTCCTGGTCACACTATGTGTTACTTCCTGTAAAGAGGATGTGGAGATCCCTTCAAGAGGATTGGAAGCATCATGAACCCTTCTATTCTGCCTGAGGTCTTGTCCACTGGAAACTGGAGCAGCATGCATCCTTGAAGGATTCCTTGTGGTGGTTGTTC
>NW_008698734.1:0-346 GCF_000695815.1 Acanthisitta chloris
ATCCAGAGGATTCTCTCTTGTAGGTCAGAAAAAGTAAAATGTTTCTCAGGGAAGAGCATGATGTGTGGTGGCTGCTGCCCATGGGAGCATTGGCAATAAAGTCTTTGCAGGCCATCTTTTCTGGGCTCTGAAATGAGGGAAAGTGCAAGAAAAAGCAGGGGGCAGCAAATATCTGGCTGGTAAAAAGGCATGTTTCACCCTGGTTTTGCCACCCCCACTGGGGCTCTCTTGCAATGGAGCAGCAGCCATATTTTTCCTATTTGGTGCTACAACCCCATTGTCAAGGAGGGCAGGCACTTGCACACAGGATATGCCCAACCACCTTGCTGCCACTACTGCCAGAGGA
>NW_008698735.1:0-344 GCF_000695815.1 Acanthisitta chloris
CCCAGATTGCCAAGTCACTTTTGACCTTGTTAAACACCACCTTCCCTGAAGTTGGCTAAAACCAAGTTTATTTAAAGAAAAATCCAGAATTCCTGTCTTCTAACTATGCTCTCAGAGCTTCCCTGGGTCTCTCTTAGCTCCAGGAGTTGCTCTGGGCCTGTACTGTTGTGTTGATGAGCTAATGCTGTTGATAGCTATTCCTGTCTAAACACACTAATACTCCTAACACAGGTCAAAGACTCTGTCTGTCACCTTGCCTGACTCACTGACCACCTGGGAAATACAAGGTGTTGGCATTTCTCATCAAGGTGGGTACTGCAACCTGATTACTTTGGAGCTAAAGA
>NW_008698736.1:0-347 GCF_000695815.1 Acanthisitta chloris
CTCCAACCCTGATGGTTCTGTGGTTCTCTCAGTGACTCAGTGTCTCGAGGATGATCCTGCTGTAGTAGGGAGGTGGGACCAGATGTCCCAACATAACTAATTCTGTGAGAAGAGATTCTGAGGGCAAAAGTTCTGCCTTTGTTAAGTGTAACCTCACTCAGACCTCAGTGACCTCATGAATTTCCTACTCTAAGCATAAAACCCAGTGCCATTTGTTTGGATAACATTACCTGGTGGCTGTGGCTAAAAGATCCTTTAGCTGCAGAACTCTCTTCTCTCTTTCCAGACGATGAACCCTGACCACAGTGAAAGAAAGAAGGAATTCATACATCAGAACTGCTTGGAAA
>NW_008698737.1:0-346 GCF_000695815.1 Acanthisitta chloris
GTTCCGTACCGCCACGCTGGCTAGGAAGTTGGGGGTTTCTATCACTGCACAAAATGCAGAAAAACAGGTGTTCCCAAAACTCAGTGCCAGTCCAGGAAAAGCTTCTTGGCAGACTCTATACTTATTTATACCAACTATAAATCTAGAAAAAAACCCCAACACTATTTGGCACTAAAACTGTAACAAGTTTTTATGGATCAGCTGTGTTTAACTTGTGACTATTTAACTTTTCTATCCATTAGAGTCAGTAAACCAGGACACAGTGAAAATGTTTATCCTTATGATTCAGCACAGGCTGTAAAAGGCTGAGTCTGTTTTGGGAATTCTAAAACAAAATTATCATAGT
>NW_008698738.1:0-347 GCF_000695815.1 Acanthisitta chloris
CGAGGGATCCATAGGGATCCGTAGGATCCATAGGGAGCTCGAGGGCGTCTATAGGATCCATAGGATTCATAGGGATCCATAGGGAGCTCAAGGGAGTCCATAGGATCCATAGGGAGCTCAGGGGGGTCAGGGGATCCATAGGGAGCTTGAGGGGGTTGGGGGATCCATAGGTTCCATAGGGGTCTGTAAGGATCCATTGGAGTCTGTAGAGCTCCATAGGGATCCATAGGGTTCCTCAGGATTCTGTGGGGATCCATAGGGATCCCTAGGGGTCTGTAGGGATCCATAGGGTTCCATAGAGATCTTTAGGAATCTGTGCGGATCCATAGGGGTCTGTAGGTTCCATA
>NW_008698739.1:0-347 GCF_000695815.1 Acanthisitta chloris
GCTCCTCTCAGTCTGCAGGGGAAACCTCAATTCTCAGTTTTATTGAGCAGGGTGGCTGCAACCTCCTTCCCCTGGAGTCTCCCTCCTGGAGATGCAGGATTCGGCCACTGTGGTGGAGCCTGCTCTTCTGGTCCTGCCTGGAGCCTATGGGCAGTAAGAAGTTCATTTCAGTTCATCAGGAACTGAGAGGCTGCTGCTGGGTCAGATGAGGCCAAACACTTCAGTCACACTTTGTAACCCATATAAGTGACAAATACTCTCTTTTTATTACAGACATATGACCATGTTTGTTTTGACCTACAAGTAGCTTAATTCTGAGGCTACCCTGTTAGGTGGATCTTTGCAGC
>NW_008698740.1:0-347 GCF_000695815.1 Acanthisitta chloris
GCTATGAACAGTCACCCCTCTGGGGAAGGAATCCCACCGAAGCCTCCAGCATCCTTCACCCGGTGACAGCCAGGCACGACCTGGCTCGGGTGTTGCGCCCCCATTTCTACTCAAGCACGATCAGCTCCACAACACCTGCCTGGCAAATGACCTGTCCACCCCTGCAGGATGGTGCAGGCTGAGAATCAGGGCATGGGCTCACCCTTGGCTCCCAGACACCTGCCCGACTGTCACAGGGGCTCCCAAGGGGGAAATGAGAGCCTGTTCCCCCTCGCAGCACCACTGGGAGAGGCAACAGACCCATAGGGAAGGGCTCAGTGACTCCTCAGAGTGTCCCTGTGCCGTTT
>NW_008698741.1:0-347 GCF_000695815.1 Acanthisitta chloris
CCAGTTCTCCCCACAGCCCCTTCTCAATGCCACAGGATCAGCCACCTCCATTGCTGGGGTGCACTGCCCTGCTCTCTGTGCCCCATTTTCCCCTTCAACAGATCCTGATGACCTTGTGTGTGCTCTTCTTACCTTATTGCATAACACTGGGGAGCTCCTCACCCCACTGCGTTGCCCCATTTCCTACTGTAGGACAAGCGATGCCTGTGGGCACCAGGCTCTGACCTTAGGGAACATCCACCTCTGTTCCCTCACCAGGGATCAGCCCCCATGGCAGGACACATCTATGGTGGTGTTGTGCTAGTACCAGGCTGGGCATGGGGTGCCCAGATCCCCTTCCTGCAGGG
>NW_008698742.1:0-347 GCF_000695815.1 Acanthisitta chloris
AAAAATACAGGCTTCAACAAGGGAAAGAAAGGAGCTGTTCATAGTAAGTGATGCTGCACATTTAATAATCCTCCCCTTATAAGTTAATGGTTTTATTATGCTAATGGGCTAACATAATTAGAATTAAAAATTAGAATTGTCTACATAAGTGGGACCTGCTACTGCAGTAAATGGAGTATCTACTGTAGACAGAAATAATTTTAGTCTTAACTGTACTTGAAATACAGTAGTATCAAGAATACTACAGTTGTTTAAAATTCAGATATGGATATTAGAAAATTTAGGGTCTCAGAAGACGAAAGAAACTAAATTCAAACCATGCTAATTTCAGATCTGCCAATTTCAGT
>NW_008698743.1:0-348 GCF_000695815.1 Acanthisitta chloris
TGCCAGGTCCAGTCCGAGGCTCCCTCTTGTGGCTGGTTGTAACTGGCAGTCGCCTGGGGCACCGGAGCCAGGTATTGCGCTGGAGCGGCTACTGTTGTTGGCACGCGGCGGCTCTTCGTGCTCCACTGGCCGTTTCCCGACCCTCGGCAAGCGGCAGTGTCATGTGTTTCCCTGTTGCAGTTTCAGCACCACACCTTGACCCGTCATTCTCTTTCGAAATGACCCTCCTTACCATACCTAAAACACTTCCTGCCATACATGCTCTGTCTCTGCATTCCCTGATTACCTCCTCTCAAGGGAGTCAGTGGGGCGGGGGCTGCGAATACCTGACCTTGGGCTTTAACTAAT
>NW_008698744.1:0-347 GCF_000695815.1 Acanthisitta chloris
ATTTCTCTATTTCTTAAATCTGAAACTGAATAAAATTGTGCCCTCTTGATACTAGCAATCTGCTATTTTAAAACTTAGCATTCTCTGATGTTAAAACAAGTGTGGTTGTATCTTTGAAAACATGTTTTCCAAATACCAACAAACAGCATTTTCAAATACATTTCTGACCCTAGCCAGAAGAATAGCTCTTAGCTTTTAAACTTAAAGTTTCTGGCTTGAACAGGATGATGCTATTTTAATTTATTTAACTTGAGTAATACAGTCATGAGATTACATCCATCCAGTTAAGGCATGTTGTATACAATGACGGTTCTACCATACACTTCACTTAATGTTATACTAACTTA
>NW_008698745.1:0-347 GCF_000695815.1 Acanthisitta chloris
GCATTGTATGTGTATGCAGTTTCATGTGGCTAAGGTATGCTTTGTTGCTTGTATAATGTTGCAGCATATTGGAAAGGTTAAGAAATACATAGTGTATTTTTCTTAGTAGATAAGCTGTTTATACTCTGCAGTTTCCCCTGTATTTATTATTCCTATAGTATAAATTACTGAAGACATACTGTGTAATTTCAATTGTAGTAACTACACCAGCTAAGAAAATGAAAGGTAGGTCTTTAGAAAGATATACTCTAGACAGAAGCAGATAGAAGCCACGAAGATGTTTAAGCATCTGTATGTGTTAATTAAATGCTGTCCAGGCTTGACAGACTGAAAATCACTTATGTGCT
>NW_008698746.1:0-346 GCF_000695815.1 Acanthisitta chloris
TAATAAAACATCAACACACATACAGCACAGAAGAAGTGACCTTCATCTCAGAGATCTCTTATGGTTCAAGTGGTAGATTGTAAGAAACCTTCTCAATAGCCTACATTTGCTTCAAGACTGCACCAGGTCTTTGTGCCCAGGCATCCAGACATGAAGATAGCCTTATTATGAAGATCAATTTAAAGATTAATTCTCAACTGAGATTTCCCCAAACCTGAAAAACAAAGCCTGTCCTTAGCAACACAGTACATTAGCAACAATTTCATTTCTTTTCAAGTGACTATGGACCAGTTTTCCACAATCACAGAGTCACAGTCTTAGTGTGCAATCTAAATGTGGAGACAAA
>NW_008698747.1:0-347 GCF_000695815.1 Acanthisitta chloris
GGGTTTTGCAACTTGGCCACCTACAAAACACTGCAGCTAGTTCCCACTGCCTGAGACAGATCTGAACATGTGTTTTCACAAGTGATGTTTCACAAATAGGCCTATAGCTGGCCTTGAGGTCTGGGAAAAGAAGAAGCTGTATAAGCAGCTTCTGGTTATGATTTCCTAATGCTTATCTTTGACATTTGTTAGAGTTGGTGGATGCTGTTCTACCTCATGTCTTCTTTTCTCCTTACAGAATGGGTATTATCCAGACAGCAGCAATGTGATCTATGCTTTGACCCAGAAAGGTCACTATGTGTCCTCATCATATTGGTAGAACCAGGTGATGTTACACAGAGCATGAC
>NW_008698748.1:0-347 GCF_000695815.1 Acanthisitta chloris
AACACTTCAGATTTGGGACATCAAAGACTTTCTGTCCTCTCCTTTACATTGTCTTTAAATCACTGGCCAATATCTTGTGTACCTTTAGAGTAGGTTCAGCTTCAAATTGCTTAAAAATCCTAATGTTACATTACCAAGGGATTGTACATGTTCTCCCCAAGTTCTGGAGCACTTTTAGATTGAACTTTCACTCTCTGCAAGGGATATTCAGAGATGCTGATGTGTTTGCGTGTGCATTTGATGTTGACTGGGAACTCCGTCTAAAGTGGTTAATCAGTTTGTATCTACTGACCCCCAGTGTGGTCAGGCTACTCATTTGGATGCCAGAAGACAGGCCTGGGAGCACA
>NW_008698749.1:0-348 GCF_000695815.1 Acanthisitta chloris
TCAAGGCGCTGATCGCGGCGCAGTACTCGGGCGCGCGGCTCCGCGTCCTTTCGGCTCCTCCTCACTTCCACTTCGGGCAAACCAACCGAACCCCCGAGTTCCTGCGCAAGTTCCCGGTGGGCAAGGTGAGTCCTAGGGGTCCCGGGGGGGTTTTTTTTTGGGGGGGGTCTCATCCTGTGCCAACCATCTCACCCCCTGTCCCGTCCCGTGCCCAGGTCCCGGCGTTCGAGGGCGACGACGGTTTCTGCGTCTTCGAGAGCAACGCCATCGCCTACTACGGTCAGCGCGGGCTGGGGGGGACGAGCTGGGCACCCCTTAATTAGCTGTGATACTCCTTAATTAGCTATG
>NW_008698750.1:0-348 GCF_000695815.1 Acanthisitta chloris
TTGTTCTGATGCTGTGCAGTGCACAAGCACTTCTTGTTCAAACTCATTTATGTCCCTGCTTGCTTTGCGCACACTACCAACTTGAGTTCTCTTACAGGTCAAGCTAGCACTGGATGTCCAAAGGAGCCCCACTGCACATCTTGTACAGCCTGTATATGCACCCTGATCGAGCTTCCTCAGTTCATGAATGTATCCAGAGAAATTAAGGTCTCCTGGCATCTTCCTCCTTCCTAAAATATCAGAAATGCAACCTCAGTTAACAAATTACTTGTACACCAGATGCATAATTCCCTTTCACTTGTCAAGAAAACTTACATACACACAAAGGCAATTAGAAAGTTGAAGAAA
>NW_008698751.1:0-348 GCF_000695815.1 Acanthisitta chloris
GAGGTTTAGACTAGATATTAGGAAAACTTTTTCATAAAAAGGATTTCAAATTATTGGAACAGACTGTTAATTGAAATAGTGGAGTCATCCTCCCTGAAACTGTTCCAGAAAAGTGCGAGTATGGTACTTGAGGACATGGTTTAGCGGTGAATATGAGGTGGTAGTTCTAGGCTGACAGCTGGACTTGATCTTGAAAATCTTTTCCACCAGTAATGTTTCTATGATTTAGCAAATTACTAGTCTCCTAAAATAAAACGTTTACCAAAAACTTTATAATTGTGAGCAATAGCATGGACTGTTTTGATTACAAGAAAAAGCTAGTTGTGCTGGCTTGGGCTGAAGTAGAGT
>NW_008698752.1:0-348 GCF_000695815.1 Acanthisitta chloris
AGGAGCTGCTCTCCTGCAGTGCAGCTGTCTGCCCCAGGGGTGAGTGTGCTCTCCACAACTTTGCAGAGTTCCTCTCTTCCCTGTGTTCGAGCCACAGAGGTTCAAGCTGTGAGCTCCACGCTTACAGATCAGTGGATGCCATAGCTGAAGCTGAGATCTGAGTCCCAAGCTGCTCAGCTGTAAATAACCGAGGCCAAGGGTTGGTTTGCCGGGGCGCGACAGGGAGCGAAGCTGTTGATGGTGGGAGTGGGTGAGCGCCTCATGCCCTCAGCAGCGCACACACGGCAGGGCTGAGCGGGGCCGGGAGCCAGCTCTGCCACCAGCACCTGCGGCCAGGCACGGAGCACC
>NW_008698753.1:0-348 GCF_000695815.1 Acanthisitta chloris
AATCCAACCATTTCCCCAGCACTGCCAGGTCCATCCCTGACCTCATGTCCCCAAGCACCATATCCCCAGGTTTTTGATGCCACATTCCCTGCAGAAGGAGGATCATGGCACAGCCTGCTCCCAGCCCCCACCTTGCATCACATAGAGCACCAGGAGCCACATAAAAATCCGCTGGGAAGTGACCTGTATCCACCATTGGCTGAATAAGGGGAAAAACACAACCCTCACAATCCCTTTCCGTGTCAGCGATGTCCAGGGGATTTCAGGCTTGGCTTTGGCAAAGGTAGAGCCTTGGGATTAAAGGGAAAACAGGTCATTAGTGATGAATTACAGTAATTCCCTCAGTTA
>NW_008698754.1:0-348 GCF_000695815.1 Acanthisitta chloris
TTGACCATCCTACTCTCAGCTTTAACTGCTCAATTCCCGTTATCATCCGTCCTGCTTCTGGCGACAGATGTGACACGCAGGGAGGGATGCCCTTTGCTCCCTGGTCTAGCAGAGGGAGAGACTCACCGCCTGCCCAGTCCCTAACTCCAGAAGAAATAAAATAAGAAGAAATAAACTCTCAAGCAATAAACGGTGTTAGGCAGCGGGCGCTGCCCATCGCGCCCAGGTGCGGGAGGAGGGAGGGATGAGGGAGGGAGGGATGAGGGATGAGGGAGGGAGCTCCGAGCCGCGGGCGGGGTGGGGTGGGGTGTGGAGGCGAGCAGGAAGGAAGGAAGGAAGGAAAGAAAG
>NW_008698755.1:0-348 GCF_000695815.1 Acanthisitta chloris
TTTTATTTACAGCACAGTATGGACTTCTGGTGAATGTAGAGAGGGGACGGAAGGAAAACCTTGGTAAGAATAAAAACAGACAAGCTGCCTCTCAGTGAGAATCATGTCTGAGGTGCAGGAGAGATCTTGTGCCTCTAGAGCAAAAAGGGATGAGTGAAGATTGTCCCTGACACAGCAGCAGTGCCCAGAGAGTTTGTATACTGGTGTGCTGTGCACTGAAGATACTCAGCAGCTCAGTGAGGCAGGGACAGACTTCAAGTGGTAGAACACTCACGTACATGGAGGTCTGTAGATAGCTAAAGGAACCTTCAGCCTCACACCCTTCTTGGGATGAACAGGCGAAGCAAA
>NW_008698756.1:0-348 GCF_000695815.1 Acanthisitta chloris
AAACTCATACTATGAGAAGGGACACAAGATTTCTACTTAACAATCAAGATTGATATTTAATGTCTGCCTGTAGCACATCTACTACTTTTATCTAAAGTGAAACATTTGTCCTCATTTAGGAATGAAATCATAAGGAACACAACAACCTAACAGCAAAATGAAAGAGTCTCTAATCCACGTGAACTGTTCAAAAACTAACCACATCATAAAATAGCTCTGAGTAGTTTTAAAGATGTAATGATTTTTCTCCTTAATTTAAGAATGCTTTGAAACACCAACAGAGAGGGAATTTCTCACAGTCCCACCTAGCAGGCTATGTCGGCTTCCAGAAACTATTGCTCTTGCAGG
>NW_008698757.1:0-348 GCF_000695815.1 Acanthisitta chloris
CTTTGTGATACATTTCCAATGGCAGCAGTAGGTGCTAAACATACAATCACATATAAATTGTAAAACATTTGCATTACGTAGGTATTAACCATTACCACTTCACATAGTTTGATCCATTCATGGGAATGGCACGACCAACCTTCTTCTATTCTTTGTCATATGCATTTTAACTTCCTTTCCTGATCATTCTTCTCGTGGCTCCTGCTTATCACTACTCATTGGAAAATTTTGGCTGCTTTGCCTAACTATAGACAGAAATGAATATACATCCTAGGTATACTTACTTATAGTGTTATGGAGAACACTTGCAACTCTATTTGCATTTGAATGTTTATTTTCTTTTTTCCT
>NW_008698758.1:0-348 GCF_000695815.1 Acanthisitta chloris
CTCTTTTTTTTTTCCCCCCAAACTTGCCAGAACTGCGATGTGAGATGGCACTCGGAGCCCAGGCTCTTCATCCGTCAGTGATACGCACTTCACATACTTTCCTTGCGTCCCGATTAGCCTCTTGTGAACGTTTCATTGACTTTATTTTAATGACTATGCAACAGACATGAGGAAATTCTTAATGGAAAGATGCAGGTATCTGATCATAGCCTACAGGGTATGTCAGTGTAAAAAATTGCATAAAATGGTGCCAGTTTCAGCAGTGGCAAAGCGTGAGAAGTCTCAGGAATTCTAGCCATCTTCTCAAAGTTGTTGGGTTGTTGTTTTGTTTTTTTGTCTTGCCCAATT
>NW_008698759.1:0-348 GCF_000695815.1 Acanthisitta chloris
CCTTTCAACCTCCAGTCACTCTGAGCAGCTGCACTGAAAACTTCCAGTGTTGTTTGAGGGAGGTTTGGGGAGGATTTGATGAAGTTTAGTGCACAAGGCAGGGAAAGTTTCAGTGCCAGAGTTTAGGAAGCTTTGGGATATGTGTCATGTTCCACTCACCTTTCCTTAAAAACCTTCTCCTTGTCAAAACTTTTGTCGGGTTTGGAGGTGACTAATCCTGCAGTGAATTCCAGGGCGGTCGGTGGTGGATTGGTGACATCTTGTGGTACCCAACAGCAGCTCAGGAATTAGCCTGTTCCATCTGCAGAGTAAATGCTGACCCAGCTCACAGCTCTGAGCTGAACTGTG
>NW_008698760.1:0-348 GCF_000695815.1 Acanthisitta chloris
AGATTTTTTATAACCATGTTGCCATCAATGTCTAATCAACATCCTGTAGTAAAGAGTAAAAAAAAAAATCAGTTGAGCTATATTTGACCATTCATATAAAATGAAGTTACCTGTGTTGATCATGCAGTCCTAACAACTGCAAAAAGGAACATAGCAGCAATGAAATTTTAAATTTCGCTGCATTAATATTTTAGAAGTTACTTTGTATTTGGTAATATAAAGGACTAAATTGTTCGGGTTGGGTTTTTCCTCCAAAATTTGACATTATTGCTTTAAATTTGCCAGAATGAAACTGTTTTCAGAATCTGCCTAGCAACAAGCGCTGCTCTCTCTCTCTCTCTCTCTCTC
>NW_008698761.1:0-348 GCF_000695815.1 Acanthisitta chloris
AGACTGTGATGTGAGCACAGAGCAGCTCTGGAATCACAGTTATCCCAGTGCCAGATCCAGCTCAGGTCTCGTTAGCAGATGGTTGTAGACATTAAATTAAGCGTTATGTGCTCCTCTCTCTTCTGTGGCATAGGAGACACTGCCTGGGCAGTGCTGTGAGGCCAGGAAGGCTGTGCAGCCATTTCGTATGTTCTTCTTACTCCTGCAATTAAGCCACAGCCAGTTTATATCCTATTTAATAACTTCCACAGCTCTTTAGAATCACCTTTTTTCCCTCAGAACCTTGGAAAAATTTGGCTTGGAGGAGCTTTCAGGAGGCTTTGCTTAACCTCTTGCTCAAAGCAGGGG
>NW_008698762.1:0-348 GCF_000695815.1 Acanthisitta chloris
AGAAAAGTAAGAAATATGAACCTCTCCTTACATGACTAAGTATAGCTACTTATTTCACCTTCTTTTCAGCCATTTAGCAGTAACCTAATGAACTAGTCAGTCCTATGTTAACAGTAGGATTGAAACAGTCAGAATCTCATGCTTTTACACTCAGAAGTGCATTCTTCACCCATCCCTCCTCACTGCCTTGCTAAATCATCAGGCCTGAGGGATACAGGTACCTTCTAGAAAGTCTAAGCCGTTTTTGCCTTGTGGAGTGGGACATACTTTCTGGTACTGAGCAAGCTATTTTCAGCATAGCCTTGCATCACTCCTTACAGTATCACAGGATCATTTAGGTTGGAAAAG
>NW_008698763.1:0-348 GCF_000695815.1 Acanthisitta chloris
AAGTATTTTGAAGATGCTGTAAGAGAGAGTTGCTTAAATATTTGCTTGGATTGAAGCAGGGACTGAGATCTCAGTCTTTAGTGTCCCAGACATTTTCCCCACCCTGCAAGTTTCTGTGTGGAGGTGCTCTCCCTCTTCCCAAGGAGCTGTTTCATGTTGTGCAAGGGATTCAGTATTCATTCAGTGAGGGATTTGAGTACAGGCCTCATCCTGTCAGAGGAACCACAGCAGTATAATGAACCAGTCTCTCTGGTCCATTTGATGCAGACCTTGAATCTGGGTCTTTCACATCCTTCTTGTGTACTTAACCTGTATGGATCTGTCAGCCCAGATAAGTTTCCACAGAAG
>NW_008698764.1:0-349 GCF_000695815.1 Acanthisitta chloris
CCCAAACACACCTGAGGACCCCCCAAACACACCTGGGGGGCCTGGCACACAGCGGGGGAGGCACAAACTGCCCCTTTGATGGGCCCCAATGGGCTGTCTGACCTCTGAGCCCCCCTGAATCCCCCTGAGCCCCCCAAACCTGCCCCCCTGGTTTGGGGGTCCCCCCTGACCCCTTGCCCCCCGCAGTGGGCGAGGCTCGGAACCTGATCCCGATGGACCCCAATGGGCTGTCGGATCCCTACGTGAAGCTGAAGCTGATCCCAGACCCCAAGAATGTCTCCAAGCAGAAGACGCGAACGGTGAAGGCCACGCTGAACCCTGTGTGGAACGAGGCCTTCCTCTTGTGAGT
>NW_008698765.1:0-349 GCF_000695815.1 Acanthisitta chloris
TCCTGCAGCTCCAAGCAAAAGATGGGAGGCCGAATCCACACTGAAATCAGATTTGCCAGGAGTCTTTTGACCCTCTGACAGATCCCTGAGGATCTTTGCAGAGTGGCATCAGCAGGAGAGCCCCTGCTATCCCAATATTCCGTACTTTTCCCCTCAGACACCTGCTGGCACCTTCACAGTTCCCAGGTAGGACAAAGCAATCCCTTCCTAGCTCTTCCAGCATCCTCTTCCAGCTCCTCTCCCTGAATTCCAGAGTCCTCCACTACTTTGGATTCATCCAAAGAGATTCCCTTAAAACAAGGCAGATGTTTGTCTTCATTGCTCAGGGCTACACAAATGCCCCCAAAAA
>NW_008698766.1:0-349 GCF_000695815.1 Acanthisitta chloris
TTTTTTTTTTTTTTAAAAAAAAGAAGTAGCTGTAATACGTATGGCCATGTCTAACGTCAGGGTTTGGATCAGACCAGAGGAAGCCTGTCAGCTTTCCAGCACTCAGCCCTGCAGCCACCCCTGGGGCAGAGCACACTCCCCACCCACTGCCCAGCCAGAGGAACATGGCATGGGCTGGTAGCAAGATGCCCCTGTGCCCAGCTGCAAGGCACTGCTCTGGTACAAGAAGGAGAGTGGGAGTGAAAAGGAAAGGGGTTTTTTACTTATATATATAAATAGAGGCAATATCTAAGGAGGGGAAGTGACTCAGAGGGTCAAAGAGAGAGCAGAACAAGTGGGAAAAAAAAAA
>NW_008698767.1:0-349 GCF_000695815.1 Acanthisitta chloris
AACCCGTGCAGATAATGCGAGAGGGCACACCGAGCAAACCGGGAAAGGCTGCACCCTGCAGAGCCACTAGCACTGCCTCTGTCCCTGTGAGAGGCTCTGCATACACCCAGTGTGAAACCTGCCACATCGCTCCAGCATGCAGCTGGAAAGGGGAAGGGGATGCAGCGGACAGGGCACAGCTCACCTTAAGGAACCCATCGAGCTCTAACAGCTTCTTTGGGAAAAAGCTGGCTACGAGGTCCTCAGCCTGGGAAAGAAGAGACAGCGATGAGAAACAAGGCCCCCACGAGCAGGCAGGAACACTCTGCAGAGCCAGGAACAGGAGGCAACTGGGGCTTCTCCTGACGCT
>NW_008698768.1:0-349 GCF_000695815.1 Acanthisitta chloris
TCTGCCTTGATAATGTTGCCCGTCCCTTCCAGCCTAGTAGATGACATGACAGCTGTTTACTAACTTAACCTTTATTGTATACGACTATTACTGAGTAATTCTTTGATGACTTCTGTTGCATATGCAAAACTTGGGCTTTGCTAGAAATAGGCTTGGAGATTTTATGAGATTACACGTAAAGCTGGTAACTGAGCACAGTATTCTACTCCAAACACAAAGATTATCTGATTTTTTTGGAATATCATCACTCTAATTTGAAATTCAGTTTATGGAGGCCAGTATAGTCCACTAATATGCCACTATGTGGCTGCAATGGCAGAGTTATGAGTGTTGTGTCCATTGAACAGTT
>NW_008698769.1:0-349 GCF_000695815.1 Acanthisitta chloris
CTGGCTTTTATCACTCAGAGCTAAACCAAATGAACATGTGCAGCGAGGAGACAGAGAGACCAGCGAAGAGGTTGAAAATGGGGATTGCTGTCCCAGAGTCCTTCATGAGCGACGTCTCTGTCAATAACCTGGGTGTGGACTTTGAGAACCACACGCACCACATCACCAGTGCCAAAATGGCAGTTTCAGTGGCTGACTTCAGCAGTCTATCTGCAAATGAGACGAACGGATTTATCAACACCCACACTCTGCACCAACACGCTGCACTTCACTCGGAGTGACTGTGGAAAGCTGAACAAACAGTGGGTACTTTATGCAGTAGTAGTAAACTTGATGGGAGCTATCAGGT
>NW_008698770.1:0-349 GCF_000695815.1 Acanthisitta chloris
GATTATTGAGCAAACAGAAAACAGAAGCCTCTTCCAGTCTCAGTGGGTGGCAAGAGAAGTTTGCAGAGATGAGAAGAAAAAGACAAAAGGGGGCAGATCACTCACTCCATAACTCAGTGCAAAATCAGTGATTTTCGGCTTGACAGACCATTTTGGTTTACAAGATCATGTACCAAATCCTACAGAAAAAAATTCACTCTTGGCCCTTTCCAGTTTTTACCTGACTGTGGCAGGGCTGAGTTTGCTCCTGAGTCAGAACTTGTTTGCAGATGTCACAGAATGAGATTACAGTTATAACAGTGCTATTTTTCTTTCTATTATTTCTTTTTCCTTAATTATTCCCTTTAGG
>NW_008698771.1:0-349 GCF_000695815.1 Acanthisitta chloris
GGGGGGGGGGGAAATCAACAGAATTGGTCTAAAAATATCAAATTTGGGAAAATACTGTAGAGTAATAATGTCAGGTTCAAAACTGCCAGCATGAAGACCTGTGGGATTGATCAATATGCCAAGTAACTTTAGAGGATCTACACATCACTCCTAATAAATGAAACTAAAACCAAAGGCACAGGACAATTCAGAGGCAACAGTTGCCTCTGCACCTCCACCTCTCCCCATCAACCCCAGCTCTAATCCACTGTGCCTTTACCGTAGTTGACGTGCTTTGAGATGATTCTTCTTCTGTACAAACAGTTGACGCAGCCAGGGAAGACAGCCTGGATGAAGAGGATAATGTTGA
>NW_008698772.1:0-349 GCF_000695815.1 Acanthisitta chloris
GTGGCAGGTCCTCGTGCCCTCACCCCCTGCCCTATCCCCAGAGCTCCCCACGCAAGGAGCACCCAAGTATCGTTTCCGCAAGCGCGACAAGATGCTCTTCTACGGCCGCAAGATCATGCGCAAGGTGACCCTCGCGTGCCATCCTGGAGGTGCCATCGTGGTGGCATCCCCAGGGGTCACCCCAGCACGGTGTCCCCTCCTCAAGGTGTCCCAGTCCACGTCCTCCCTGGTGGACACGACCATCGCCAGCACCTCCCGCCCGCGCATGAAGAAGAAGCTGAAGATGCTCAACATCGCCAAGAAGTGAGGCCCAGTGGGTGGTTGTCCCCAGGGTGTCCCCAAGGTGTCC
>NW_008698773.1:0-349 GCF_000695815.1 Acanthisitta chloris
AAGTTCACAAACTGAGCTGCTAGGTGGCCGCAAAAGCAGATCACCCGGACCCGCTGGAACCACGGCCTCAATCTAATGAGCATGCACAATGTTATAATGAGGGGAGGGGCTAGGATCGTTACCCTTTCATTTTGGGGTAATGATTAATCGGTATGTATGCAATTACTCAATATGTATGATTTACGTGTATAACTGACTGGAGTTTTTGGCACATGCGGCGGAACAGTCCCAGTGCATCCGGCCCCGCAATAAATAATGCCTGCCTCTTAATACTAGATCGGCGTTCAGGATTTTCCTCCCGATTTCGGTGACACCGGCACGGCAGGCCTGTTGCCGGGGAAGGCAGCGC
>NW_008698774.1:0-349 GCF_000695815.1 Acanthisitta chloris
AAGAAGTTTTATTCTAAGTAGTAACTTTCATATACTGAATGTTTCTAGGCACTTTAGTCAGTGGGAACTATTTCCAGTGGTCTTATAAGGTATAATTAAGTGACCACCAAGATCAAGGCAGAGAGATCCTAAACTCCCTTGATCCTCTGCAAGGTTTCATGGGATGCCACCACTTGGGTTTTAACAGTGAGGCACACTGTCAGACTGAGAGAAGAGTTTGACAGCAAATTGATCACTGCCATTGCGCAGTCTGTTCTCCTCGCTGTTGATAGAAGCATTTTAGTCTTCTGAGGTGCTGATATATAATGTAATTGTCTTAGTGATGAATACACCAGCAATTCTGCACTCA
>NW_008698775.1:0-349 GCF_000695815.1 Acanthisitta chloris
TTTGAAGGCTTTCTTGACTAGAACTGCATGTCAGTACATGCAGTGTAGAGCGATAAGCTAGGAAGTACAGAAGGCCTTCCACTACTGAGAGAATTCTGTTTAAATAGAGGAGGGAGGGCACAGCTCTGTTTTTCCCTAGGTCTCTTGCAGTCAGAGCAGGAAATGATGCATGTCCCAGGAACCTCTTTCAACCTGCCTCCATCCACACAGAACATGGATTTCTTTCCCCAGGGCAGCACAGAGCCGTGTCTGGCACTCCTGGTTCAAGCTGCTGATGTACATCAATGTGAGCAGCGTATGCTTGCTAGGGAAGGGGATGTGAACCAGTGTGTCAGCTGAAGAGCAGCTG
>NW_008698776.1:0-349 GCF_000695815.1 Acanthisitta chloris
GGGGGAGGAGGGAGAAAGTTGAGGGGGTGGGGGAGAAAACCCCAAACAATAGCTGAGGTAGGAATGTGTTTTGTGAAAAGTATTTGAAGTTTTAATGTTGACCCTAAACCTAACCAGGATAAGAATGTACATTCTGTTTGTGCATTGTTTACTGGCTTTGAACTTCTGTAATGCTTGGACATCACCCATAACCTTGAGGTGAAGGACTTACTGACTTTGGGCCTTTGTTGATGACCGCCACCCAGCCAGACAACGTCTACCTAAAGGAAATGTGAAAAGTGGGGGAGGGGGAAAGGGGACTTCGTTTGTTTATTTGTTTGTCTAGTATGCGAGGGGAAATGACAGTTAA
>NW_008698777.1:0-349 GCF_000695815.1 Acanthisitta chloris
GGTATAAGAAGACAGAACATCATCTCCATCCTAGAGAGGCCGTGGTGCCATCAGGCATCATTTGGAACTTCTTCCAGAAAATTGGAGGGGACAAATCCTCTCGTGCCATCCTTCAGCTCTCCCACATACCAACCATCTTCATCCACGTCTCCATAGACGTAAACATCCTGTCCAGCCACGAGAGGAAGCTCTAGCTCAGGCCGCTGGTTGGGACCGTCCCAAGGATCATAGCTGTACCGAGCCACAAACGCTCGAAGCACTGCTGGTTGCTTTCTCATAGCCTCCAGGAGGATGGCCTCTCTGTCTGATTCCAGGTTAGCCTGCTCTGGCCTGGAAATGACACCGCTGG
>NW_008698778.1:0-350 GCF_000695815.1 Acanthisitta chloris
CCCCCCCAAAACATCACCTATGTCAAATTTCACATTATTATCTTGTACAAGCCACTTCAGAGAAACAAAACGCAAAAGATTTTACTCTTTGACGAGTGGAAAATACTAATCCTAACTATATTGAATTACAAAGGATGTCCTTACAACAAGCAAGATGCCAGAACCAAATATTTAAATATATCACAAAAATGCTCAGAGAGATGTTAAGACATCTTTCTCCTATTCCAAAAGAAGCCTTAAAAATTGACAATTAGACAACAGTAAAAACTACTTCCTGCTTTTTGAGATCCTGCAGGATAACCTGGGAATCAAATTGGGACTATTCTGGAATGCACACTGAAAATCAGCTA
>NW_008698779.1:0-350 GCF_000695815.1 Acanthisitta chloris
TGGCACTGGGTGACAGAGCACTGGGTGCCACCAGGAGGGGACAGAGGTGGTTTGGGTGGTGCCAGTGGGTGGCAGGAGGTGCCAAGGGGTGTCTGTCCCCACAAGTGACCCCTCTGTCCCCTCCAGGAGCACGAGCAGAGCCCTGAGGCTCACGTCCTCCAGCGCAGGGACACTGGGGACAACTGGGACAACTGGGACACGAGGGACAAGAGGGACACACGTGGCAGTGCCCACCCCATGTCCCCCAACAACCTGGTGAGAGACACTTGTCCCTGGGTGTCACCTCCCCAACACTGTGGGACCCTCTGGGGTGTCCCCATGAGTGTCCCCATGGTGGGTGGCACTGGGAG
>NW_008698780.1:0-350 GCF_000695815.1 Acanthisitta chloris
CTAAATTCATGTTTATACACAGGAGGAGAGCTGGTCTGACTTCCAATGTAGTTCTGTCCTCCTAGCTGCCATTTATGTCAAACTGAACTGGAAATGGGCATCTGGGAGAGGGAGGGGAATGGTCCTGCAGTGTGAAACACAGGCTGGTGCCCTTCAGTCACCTGTGTGTTGGATCTCCACAGCAAAACTGTGCTGGAGCTGTGGATCTGCATCTTGTAAATCCTCCTGCCTTCTCTTTCTTCCTATGCTGCTCAGGCAAATGCACCTGCATCAGCACTGCCTGCAGTGTGCTTTGGCTTTGTGCCTGGGCCACTCGACAAAAGCTCTCTCAGGCACTTTTGAGGGGGTTT
>NW_008698781.1:0-350 GCF_000695815.1 Acanthisitta chloris
GTACAGAGCTGCACAGTACAGCTGGACATGGCTGAGCCCCTCCTGGGATGTGGCTGCCACGTGAGTGCAGGCTGGATTCAAACAGCTCATTCCCTCTGGTGATTTTTATTTGTTACCTTGAAGTTGTTGCTGTGTTCCCTTTGATTGAGAGAGGGTTCCTTGGAGATGTGTGTGTACCAGAACTTTAAACAGAATATCCTGCAGGGATATCTTGTGTCCTACAAGGCTCAGTGTTTCTTCTTCTCTGCAGTTCCTCACTATTGGTAAGTTTGGGGATGAGCAGCAGTTAAATCTGGATTTTTTCACTGATGAAATGCAGTTCTAACTCTAGGGAAGCCTTTTAAAGAGCA
>NW_008698782.1:0-350 GCF_000695815.1 Acanthisitta chloris
CTTGACAAGAATTTACATTACCCACAGACAAATCTTCCTACTGCTCATTCTCTCTACACAACAGGAAAGCTCCAAGCCACACTCAGTGCCACTGCCACATTCTTTCCAGTGACATGCCACTGTTTCCTTTCCCAGCTCGGGGCTCACTCCAACTTTTGCAGAACTTTTCCATCGAGAAGAACAGCATAGGAAAAGACAGATGGTATCACAGAGACAATGCCCTCCAGACCCTCTGCAGCAGACCCTTCACACTTGCAATGCTTTGGCTATAGCAGTGGCAAATGTTTTGCACCGTGGAACAACCCTGAAGGTGAAGTTGGGACTGCTCTAAATGGCAATAGCATTCATTT
>NW_008698783.1:0-348 GCF_000695815.1 Acanthisitta chloris
ATGATAACACCCTTCTCCTGAATGGTTAGTCAGCTGACTTGGAAAGCCAACCATCTGAGCAGCAAATCTTATGCTCTGCAGAACTGATATACTTAAATGAATCCTTCACCCCCTGAAGATGATGCAAACGTTTTTTTTCCTTTTGCTGCAGTGGCAGTGTTGATGACTGACTTTTAAAAGTGAACCAGCAAATTATCATTATTAGATAGCTAATGCTCTAAAACATTTTGCTTTTTAACTTTACACTGGTTAAGCACAGGCTTCTGGTAGAACTATTGAAAGGTTAACTGCTGGTTAACTTTTTTCTAGACATTTTCAAGGTGGTAGACTTCAGTCTTTGATGTTGCA
>NW_008698784.1:0-349 GCF_000695815.1 Acanthisitta chloris
TTTTTTTCTTGTAGCCAAAGAATTGGGGTATTGCATGCCAAGAATGCACTCTTACGTTCTCTTCTTTTTTACCTCTGAATGCAGGTACTGGTTCAAGTCGATAAATTTCACCCAAAGCATCTCTGTTAAGACTATCAATACTGCATAGAGACTATATTTACATTGCACATAATTTCACTTATTAACAGGATATTCCATCTCTCTGAATCAAAGTCGTATTTATGCCTCATTGAATAAAGTCTTAATTACTACCAAATACTAAAATGCTATTAACATGTACATAAGATGTATCTGGAGCATAATTACAAGAATTTGTGGAGATGATCTCATTCAAAATTTTGCATTTATA
>NW_008698785.1:0-347 GCF_000695815.1 Acanthisitta chloris
GTAAAACCATCAGCCTACACTCTAAAAATCAACCTACAAGCCAAGTACTTGTAGAATCTCAGTATATTCACTAGGGCATGACCTGAGGGACTTCAGCACTACTCTCTGACCTTCCTCACCAAAAGTGTCTTTGACACTGGTACTGCAAAGCCCACCTATACTGATTTTCTTATTCCCATTAAGACAGACGCGGGCTGGAAAATTGGTTCTTCTTCTCCATTCAGTTTCTGGCAAAGAAGAAGACAAACTGCAGAGCTGAAAGACAGCTCGAGCATACCAAACACCACTGCATGCAGATGGCCTTGCAGTTTACAGCAGTGCACTGTGAGACTGCTTAAACTGTAGCT
>NW_008698786.1:0-350 GCF_000695815.1 Acanthisitta chloris
CCTCAGCGCTTGCTGCCTGGTGTGCTCCCGAGTGGGTCCCGTATTGTCTGCTCGGACACGGCCGTCCCGGTCCGTACCGCTTCGCCGTCGCCGACTCCCCAAACCCGCCCGTCTGCTCTCCCAGTGTAGAGACCCCGGGTTTAATATACCGTGAGTGAGGGTTTGTTAATTAAGTGATAGGTCTCCATTAATTTGTCCCTGGAGAACGCGAGACAGTCAATCCGAGTTGGAGCCGGGGTCACTGATCCGTTTCACAGACAAAAATAAGGGAAGGGCCAAATCTTTCTCCTTTCAAAAAGCACAACTCGCCTTGCGCTTTCGAGTACCACGACGATGGGAATTTGGAACTC
>NW_008698787.1:0-350 GCF_000695815.1 Acanthisitta chloris
GATGAAGTGTTGTGTGTTTGCACCCAAGGAAAGAGATACTGGGTCTTTGAGGAAGCTGGAAAAAAATCTGTATAGCCAGTGAATGAGTGTTGCTGACCAGGAAAATAAACGTGTTTTTCTGAGCTCTCTGTAAAGGAATCAGCCCAAATCCCACCCACCCTCAGGCGCAGAGCGAAGTGTAAGTCACAAACTTCTTGGTGGCTTCCACCTCCCTCTGTGAATTGGCTTCTCAGAGCGTGGTCTGTTCATCAGGCATGACATGGAGGAAGAGGTGGAAAATAAGTGCCAAATGCTTTGTTTTCAGAGCTCTTTTTCTTTGCTGATGAGGTTGTTCAGCATGGAGAAGAGAA
>NW_008698788.1:0-350 GCF_000695815.1 Acanthisitta chloris
AAAAAGGGAATTTCCAGGTCCCAGTGGATGGATTCAGGTGTCACTACAGGACAAAGCCCTTTGCTGTTCCACAGCAATCCAGCACTGTGTCCTGGCTCACTGCATCCCTTTGCCTAGCTGAAATGCCATCACATTCCCAGTGAATGTCCCAACCCCAACCTTTTGTCCTGTTGGGAAGTCTGAGGCCAGGCCTGGCAGCTTCCAGCTTGGGAAACCCAGCTGGAAAACTGAACCCAAAGCAGCTTTGTGCCCTGGCAGCTCCCAGGCAGTGCTTCCTTGGGTGATTTTCCTGCTGGAGCAGAGGCACATTCCCTTCTCCCTGAGAGCACAACCAGGTCACCTTGCCCAGG
>NW_008698789.1:0-351 GCF_000695815.1 Acanthisitta chloris
CACCTGCCCCAGGTACCACCACCAAGACCACCAAGGGACCCTCCCCAAGGTGTCAGTGACCTCCCCCGAGGTTTTGGGGAACCCCTCTAAGGGTTTGGGGACACCTCCCATACTTGGCCCCCCCAGGTTTTGGGGTGCTCCTTTCCCCCTCCATATCTCTATCAATCACCTGCCCCAGGCCATCAACACCCTCCAAGACCCCAGGGCACCTCCCCAAGGGATCAGTGACATTTCTCCAGGTTTTGGGGATCCCTCCAGGTTTTGGGGACCCCATCAGGATTGAGGCCCCCCAGGTTTAGGGGTTCCCCTTCTCTCATATCTCCATCCAGCACCTGCCCCAGGTACCACCAC
>NW_008698790.1:0-350 GCF_000695815.1 Acanthisitta chloris
TCTGGAGATGGTGAATGAACACGTCAAGGGGGAAAAATAGGAAGAAAAAACAACCCCCAAAAAAGCCAACTCAGCCTGGAATGGTTCTGTATCTTTCTGGAAAATAAATAATCCATTTTCTTTTGGCATTTTGTTTCCTGCCAAGTGCCAGAAGATTCCGATGGCTGCGTTCACTGAAAGGCCTTGCTCAGGGATTCGCATTGGTTCAGGACAAATATTCAATCCCACTGTGGGATTTGAATGCATTTAAACACGACTAGCAGTGAGTTCTCCCATGAAATCTTCATTTGGCCTTATTCGTAGAGAAAAGAGCAAACAAAAGGTTGGAAATGGGGATGATTTTTTTTTTT
>NW_008698791.1:0-350 GCF_000695815.1 Acanthisitta chloris
CTGCAACCCAGGACATACTCCTAGTACTGCACAGGCGCTAATTAGCACATTCATCTGCTTCAGCTAAGGACTGTCAGTGCCTCAGTGCAAGTGATTCTAATTAAAGTCTGTGAGTGAGGTACAAATTATGGAGTATACAAACTAATTAACATCCATTTGGAAACAGCTAACTGCAGCCAAGTGGCTTCACTTGCAAGTGTGATGCTAGATAGGCAGAGAATGCAAAGCTGTGTTGGAAAGGGAAATCATTCACAGCAGGAGGACCTGCTGCACCACCTCATCTGGCAGAGCCCAGCCTTGAGGGTGTCAGAGAAGGGATCGGAGCTGGGGAAAGGTCTGGAGTACCATGA
>NW_008698792.1:0-351 GCF_000695815.1 Acanthisitta chloris
AAGAGAAAAGCACATTTGCTATTGAGTAAGTGTTTCAGTTCTCTGAAGGAGATCTGATTTGTTTGTTATCGCTTCAGGTCTGTTAGTGTCTAATTGAATATGTGTTTCATGACTTACAGGAGAAGTATCTCCCAGGTAGAATAAAGTGTAACAGGCTAAAGTGAATCATATTTGGCCCCTTCTTTGTGTCCTTACAAACCCACTTTGCATTGGCTGTTTGTGCAAGTTGGAGCAGTAAGTACAGTAGATTTACAGATCTTGCTGTACCCACACCTTGCCAGGGGCAGGAATGGGCCAGAATGTGGCACTGGAGTGTGCTTTGGGGTCCTGGCCTTGCCCAGTGGGAGGTAC
>NW_008698793.1:0-350 GCF_000695815.1 Acanthisitta chloris
TTTTCCACTTTACATCATAGATATAATTGTGTTTTCTGGAATATTGCACATTGTAAAATCATATT
Source organism: Acanthisitta chloris (assembly GCF_000695815.1). Taxonomy (NCBI): domain Eukaryota; kingdom Metazoa; phylum Chordata; class Aves; order Passeriformes; family Acanthisittidae; genus Acanthisitta; species Acanthisitta chloris. Next base: position 66 of record NW_008698793.1, read on the forward strand.
TTAACTGTATAGAACTTGTACCTACAGGCAATGTTTCCAAGAAATGTGGGATAGCTTGCCAAAGCAGTATGGTTCCAGTTTGGGGGACTCCTATTCTGAATATATATTTCATAAATATTCAGCAATAAAGAACACAAGAAATAGAAGAAAAAACAGTAGCAATAAATGCAAAATTTGTATTGGAGTAACTGTAACAGAAAACGAGTTGCAGATAGGATGTAGTGCCAAAGAGATAGCAGAGTCACATCAGGTGCATATGTTAGTAATGCAAGTGTTGCAGAGCCA
>NW_008698794.1:0-351 GCF_000695815.1 Acanthisitta chloris
AATGTTCTATTCTTAGCAGGAAGCCCTTTCCAGAATAGGGAATTGCATACTTAAGGAATGCATTCAAGTGTGACAAAAAAATTATATGGATGTGCATGAAATGAGCACAAGAAGATACCTAGTTTATGGGCAAGCAAAAGCAGTTGGTGCTTTTTACACAAAAGCAAACAACATTACTGAATGACAGTCTGCTTTTTGATGGTTTTTAAAATTTTTTATCTTTTTTTGAGGAAAGGTGATTCAGTTCTCCTGTGCCAGGCAGAAAAGAATTTCAGTAAAGAACGTGCTGCTAACTTTTCAGTTCAATCAAGCAACAGCATGACCATTTTTTTATGAGGAGAGGCTGAGGGA
>NW_008698795.1:0-351 GCF_000695815.1 Acanthisitta chloris
TCAGCCTGGAGAGGAGAAGGCTCTGGATCTCCCGGGGGAACTGGAGCAAGGGGAACAGGGCAGGAGCATTCTTAGGGGGAATCGGAGCAGGAGCTTTCTCGGGGAACCGGGACAAGAGCATCCCTAGGGGAAACGGGACAGGGAGAACTGGATCGGGAGCATCTCCTGAGGGAACCGGAGCAGGGGGAAATGGGACAGGAGGATCCCCCACCGGGAGGACAGTGGCAGGAGCATTCCCAGGAACCAGGACCGGATGCTCCCGTTCCCCCTGTCATTGTTGCCCCGGGGGATGCTCCTGCCCTGTTTCCTCCTACCCCAGTCCCCCAGGGGATCCTCCTGCTCCGGTTCCCC
>NW_008698796.1:0-350 GCF_000695815.1 Acanthisitta chloris
GATGTTTAAACCTTTAACCTTTAAAATGTGGACTTCCATTAGAAGTGGCCACTGCATTCACAAATGAAACAAGGGCATATTTTTGGAACATTACAATTAAGATCTGGGAACCAGAAGACAGATAAATTAGTAACTTTGGTTGCACTTTGAAAACTGCCTGGAAGATTAGTCACAAACCCCAATGTTTGCAGAGAACATTTAATGGTCTTTTTGAAAACCAACTTCTACAAACAAGAAATTGTAGCAGAAAAAGGGACCTGTTCAGCATAAGGAATTTTTAAGGCAAGTTTATAATTCTTTGTTACATTTGTGTGTCTTGGAAATAACACAAGGGTTAAAATAAAAAGGTT
>NW_008698797.1:0-350 GCF_000695815.1 Acanthisitta chloris
AACAAGAGTAAGCATGTATAGCTTACATCTAAACCCCAGAAACTTGGTGTCTTTGAATGAAATAAATCAAGTTGGATAACAGAAATAAAAGAAGTTTGGCTTCCTGTGGTGGATAGTTGGCTACCCTTTACTGAAATGCTATTAAGATATTCCTTTACGAATACTGTGATTCCTCCCATCCCTTTCACCACACTTTACTAATAATATGTATTCATTAAATTCATGAAAGATACTCTTGGAAAAAGATGTACTGGACTCTGGATGAAATATATGCCATGAAACAAAGCTTTTGTGATTGGTATACAACCAGGATATGAGGAGGTGCAGAAGGTTCTCAATGAATACAAAAA
>NW_008698798.1:0-350 GCF_000695815.1 Acanthisitta chloris
AGATATCATTCAAATGCTCTAGAGATCTTTGCTCTGGGTGTCAGTAGCATTTAAACTGTGATAAATATAGCTGCATCTTTCCCTGTCCATTGTATAAAATTGTTAAGGCAAATCATCTAGCTGATTTGCAGTGATTAATACATCTTTCAAGCATGATGCCCTGTCCTGAATCACAAGGAAAATACATAAGGGCATACTGCTAGTGCCATGTACATTTTACCATAGCAAATTAATTCCCACCCTCCATGTGCCTAGGACACTGGGATGCAGTTACCTGTTCACAGCCCCCAAACTTGGGCCATGTGCCAGGGCTTGTGCTAAGCTGGGGCCTGCAGTATTTTTGCTCTGGG
>NW_008698799.1:0-351 GCF_000695815.1 Acanthisitta chloris
AAGTCAATTCTTACTGTTTGTTTGACATAAGATGCAAATTCCAACATAGCAAACTAGAATTGGCATCTGTGTGTTTAGTGGCTTCATCCCAACCTGTGAGGCTTGGGTGTAATTAATAATTTTAGGTAACTGGTACTTGTCCTTGCTATCAAATCCTGTTCCTCTTTGCTCTTTATGCCCTAATCTCATGCTGTAATGACTCAGTCAAATCCCAGTCTGTAGTCCTTTGTTATCCAGAAATTCTGGTGTTGGCTGCCTTGCTGTGGTGATAATCCTTGGAAACTCAGGAAGTGCAAATGTATAACAAACTGTTGAAAGTTCTATTTATATCAAATGAGCTACAAAATCAAC
>NW_008698800.1:0-351 GCF_000695815.1 Acanthisitta chloris
CTGACAATCCCATTTCAGAGGAAGGAGCTGACAAAACATGAAAAAGAATGGGTCCATGGCCATAGAAATTAGCTACAGCTCAGACAGAACACATGGCACATTTCAACCTTACCTGCTCAAACAATAAACGAAGCTGTTTCTCAGATTCTCCCGCCCATTTACTCAGGCAGTCGGAAGCTTTCCTCATGAAAAAGGCTACATTCCTGTCTTTTTGACGGCATTCATTAGCAAGTGCACGAGCCATCAGTGTCTTTCCAGTTCCCGGTGGGCCATAGAATAGACAGCCCCTGCCATTACAAAAAATAGATTCAAAAAAAGTCATATAAGAAAAATCAGCCATGGAGAGGTGCC
>NW_008698801.1:0-351 GCF_000695815.1 Acanthisitta chloris
CTTGGTCTGTTTTGGGCTTTGTTCTGTTCTTGTTACTTCAGAAGAAGCAAATGATAAAGTAGGAAGAGTTTCACTCCAGATCCTTTTGGACTGAGCCTCAGGGTTTCACATCTCCAGGTAAAGGCTAATCTTTACAGAGCCTCCTTTGGGAAACATGTCTTGAAAGCTGAACGAGCTGAATGAAGAGGAACTCCCCCAGCCAGCAATCAATCTCTCCTGTCCACTACAGACAGGTCAGGAAAATGTTGTTTGTCTGAATTCCTTGTGTTAATGATCATTGAGCAGAAGCAGATGGTACTAAATCAGGAAAAGTAATTTCTGATTCCTGCAGACTTTCAGAGGACTTTGCCA
>NW_008698802.1:0-351 GCF_000695815.1 Acanthisitta chloris
GGAAGGGAAGGGGAGGGAAGGGAAGGGCTGGGAAGGGGAGGGAAAGGATGGGAAGGGGAGGGAAGGGAAGGAGGCTCAGAGGCAGCAGCAGCAGTGGCAGCAGCGGGAGAATGTTTTGTGCTTACGGTTTAACGGGGCCGAGTCGTGGAGCTCTCGTGTATTGCTGCGGGGGGAAAGCGGTGAGAGACTGCGGCAATTAAAACTGGCTTAATTAATCCTCGGCATGGCAACGAAAGAGGCAACCCCAGCTCGGTATCCTATTCCTAACCTTATCCCTAACCTCATCCCGGTATCCCGATCCCTGTCCTGGTATCCTGTTCCTAGCCTTATCCCGATCCCTGTCCCGGTGTC
>NW_008698803.1:0-351 GCF_000695815.1 Acanthisitta chloris
AAGCAAGGCACTGCAGAGCTGGAGACTACTCCACAAAGTTTATCTGCCCTCTTGTACATGAGGCTATGTGTTGAGGAAACAGAGGCCTGAAAAATAGCATATGAATAAATGATACAGATTAAAGGCTTCTCAGAAAGTAGCATTAACTGTAGTGGTCAGACTGATGTCCTGTCTTCTCTGGTAGGCAAATGAAGCCACTGCAAGGTGCACATGCTCCAAAGTTCATTTTGCTCACAGCCTGCATTGGTAATGGACAACAGTCATGGGATTGAGTGTTGTAGTCTGTATGCTCAGCCCTTGATATGGGGTAATGACTACATCAAGCCCTGTGCAAACAAATATGTAATCTGC
>NW_008698804.1:0-351 GCF_000695815.1 Acanthisitta chloris
GTGTTAAGTATGACAGCTGAGTTTCTTGCATGCCATTCTGCTGGGCTGAAAGAACATCTCTCACCTGTGGACTTAAAAGCTCTTTACAAATACCATTGTGTTTATTTCAATAAGGTTCACAATATGCACTGCATGTTTGTTTGAGGAGAAAGAGCAAAGGAATCTATAGGGTGGAGGCTAGAGAAGTCATGAAGACAGAGATGATTGGAGAATGTGAGAGGGGTTGATAGATGCAGAGGTGTTTAAATGTCTAGTCAAAGAGAAATATTCCATTTGAACTCTGCTTCCTCTTCAATACCACTTCATCTTTGGGATGAAGGAAGAAGATAAGGCAGAGAAAAAAAAAAAAAA
>NW_008698805.1:0-351 GCF_000695815.1 Acanthisitta chloris
GGGGTTTGGGACGGACCGGGACCCGTCCGTGCTCCCCCTGCTCCGTGCCGGGGTTTGTGACCGGCTGCAAGAAAAGCTCTGAACAGTGTCATTTTTGACCAAAATTTGCGTGTTTCTCTGTGTGAGGTGCCCACGCTCTTTCAGCACTGGTTGCCAGAATAAAGACTGAATGGTTTTTATTCGTTCATTCTAGGGAGTTGTTCTGCTCGCCATGCAGTGGTTGGTGTGACAGCGACTGTCACACGTCGGGACACAGGAGGAACAGCAGTTACCGCACGTGAGGATGCAGGAGGACACGTCTGCCCCGGAACAGCGATGGGCAGGGCAGCTCCGAGCGATGGGCACTGCACT
>NW_008698806.1:0-351 GCF_000695815.1 Acanthisitta chloris
ACCTATCTGGTGCTGACTAACAGTAGTGTTCATCACTGGGACTATTGTGCCAGTTCTCCCAGGCTTCCCTGGGCCAGGCCTTTGACTGTCACTTGCCCTCCATCATTCAGTTCTGCTTCAAGGTCAGCCCGAAGTACAGTCACTGAAGGGTGAAGACAGTAGTCAAGTCTAACACATGAGATGAAATGCCTTACCTTGAGATATTTAAGAATGGACAGTCAGTCCTTACAGAACATGTTTTTAAATCCCTCCTTTGCAAAAAGAAGCCCAGTGCTGTATCACAGAGTCAGACTCTTCTGGCTGGAAAGGGCCATTAAAGATCACCTAGTTTCAACCCTTCTGCCATGGTCA
>NW_008698807.1:0-352 GCF_000695815.1 Acanthisitta chloris
CTCACTGGCTTGCTTTCAAACCAGCACGTGTGTACTAATGTATAACCATTTACCTACATTTCTGGAGTCCTTTTCCTTTGGCTTCATCTTACTTCTTTTAGGCATGTATTTGGACACACTAGCTGACCTCAAGGACTTGGGATCAGTCAGCCTCAGCTTAAGACAATGTGCAAACATTTTATTATAATGTCTTCTTACTGAAGACAATGTTAAAATGGAAGTACTTTTAGACTCCTAATTTGATGAATGAGGGAGTAGAAGAGGTAGTTATAACTTTGCAGCTTCTCTGTTCTGACCACTCTGACAACACCCTGATCACCTGAACTATAAAGCCGTAACAATTAATCTAACT
>NW_008698808.1:0-352 GCF_000695815.1 Acanthisitta chloris
CGTGTGTGTGTGTGTGTGTGCAGATGTGAGTGGGTGTGCGCACGTGTGTGTGTTAATATGTGTGTGTGCATGCACGAGGGTGATGCACATGTGAGTGTGCACCGAGGGGGTGTCCATGCCATGGCTGGGGCTGCCGTGTCCCCCCACTGAGCACCCCCATCTCAGGGGCTCCTGCAGCTCCAAGCACCAACAGCTCTGGGTCCCCCAGCTCAATGAGGGCGTCCGGGGCCGCCCACACCCGCGTGGCGCTGGGAGTGGGGGATTGGGGTGCTGAGGTGGTGCTGGGTTGCCCGCACGGTGCTGGGAGTGTGGTGCTGCGGTACCGGGAGTGGGGTGCTAGTGCGGTGCCGAG
>NW_008698809.1:0-352 GCF_000695815.1 Acanthisitta chloris
ACCCCTGGGGACCTCAGTGCCATGGGGGACACAAGTACCACAGGACACCCCAGGACCTGTGCCACCCACAAGTGACCCAGAGCCACAGGGAACCCCAGGACCTGTGCCCCCCACAGTGAAAGCCATGTCCCCTGGGGTTCCCTGGTGCCCCTCAGGGTGCCCACCCGTAGCGGTCAGCGCCCATCAGTGCCAGCTGGAATGCCAACAGCCCGTAGAGGTAGGAGTGGTTGTTCCAGGAGGTCTTGTCCAGCAGCAGCAGGTACCAGTATGGGCACAGGAAGGCGACGCAGCTCAGGCGATAGCAACACCCCAACATGATGCCAACAGCCCCTGTGGGCACAGAACCCTCTGG
>NW_008698810.1:0-352 GCF_000695815.1 Acanthisitta chloris
CACACACACACACACACACTCACAGAGATACATCTCACACGGCTAAAACCACACCAGCAATACCGAGAAAAACCTCACGACTCCTTTTCAAACAGCCTCCGATAAAGGAAACGCTTTACAGCGGAGATGATAAAGACATTTAAAAAATCAGACGGGAAAGCAGAGAGAGCACTCATCACACAGACACACGCCGGGCAGAGGAAGGAGGAGAACCTTCCAACAGCTCCTCCATCCTGCCTCAACCCAGGAGAGGAAGGGCGGGATGCGAAGAGAAGAGGCGAAGGAGAAAAACAGCATCCTCAGACTCATTCTTTGGGGGGGGCTGGATGTGTCCCCCACCCCCAACGCCCCC
>NW_008698811.1:0-352 GCF_000695815.1 Acanthisitta chloris
AGGAGCTCTGCAAAAATAACCTTTATTGTCACTGGTATAAAACACGTCCCAGTTTGACTGGCCTTGTGGGGACGTGGGGGATGTGGTGGTGGTGGGTGTCCCCTCACCCCCCACGATGGGACCCACTCCTGGGGACCCCAAAATCCCCTGAGTGTGGGGGTGAGGAGTGCCAGGCCCCCGTGGGGACACTTGGGGCTGTTGCTGCGGCCGAGGGCAGAAAGTGCTTGAGTGTGGGGGGTCCTGGTGTCAGGCTGTGCTGAGCTGTGCCATACTGGTAGTGCCAGGCTGTGCCAAACCGTCCTGGTGGTGTTGGGCTGTGCCAAGTTGTGCCATACTGACAGTGCCAGGCTGT
>NW_008698812.1:0-352 GCF_000695815.1 Acanthisitta chloris
GCAGAAACATCCTCCTCCACCTGCAGTGAAGTCCTTCCTAGCCTTCCTTTTCCCCCACCGTTTCTGACATGACAGCAGAGCACATTATTTGATAAAGGAAAAGAGGAAATATCCTCATCAGAACAAGGAGAAACAGCCACAGAGCCAAGACACGAAAAATCTGAACGTGGCAGCCCTGAAGGCCTAGCAAAGTGCTACCACTGCCCTGGCACCAGCAACTTGGAAGTAGAGGGAGTTACACCAGAAAAAGGAAAAAGAGTCTTTTTGTTAGTCTTCTGCACAAAACAGCCTACACTGCCAGGAGCATTTCCATGCCAATACAACTGTGTCCACACAAGATACTTGCCAGCAC
>NW_008698813.1:0-352 GCF_000695815.1 Acanthisitta chloris
AATGGAAACATGGATCTCAGGAAAGACAATGCCAAACAGCCAAGGGCAACTGCATCTTAGTAGAAAGACCAGACTATTAAAATCTTAGGCTTAGAAAATTCTTTGTTGACCCATTCTACTTTGTATCTCTCATGACAATGCTATTATACTACAATCCAACTTTCTCCATGGAGACACTGTCAACCAAGAGCTTCCTTGACTGCAGTTTCTATTAAACTTGCTACACTCCATTTTCTAAGTCATACGATGAACCTTCCAGTTAATCTAGTTTTCCTTTTTAAACTTGGAAATTTTTGTGCTCTGAACCAAACTTGAGAAGTTTCTTAGGGAGACTATAATTCTAATTGAAGCA
>NW_008698814.1:0-352 GCF_000695815.1 Acanthisitta chloris
TTATATAAAAGATGCTAATTAAACAAAATGTCTGTAACAGATTTTTCTGCTTTTCATTTTCCGTGTTGTCTGCATCCAATCTAGGCTGTAACTCCACAGGCAGGAGTTACTCCACTCTCACATGCAGAGCACTGCCAAACCCCAGCACCACCGAGCACCAGAACAGCACTGATGGTGCCAGGGAGACTCGGCAGCACCTTTCTCTCCCAGCAGCATAACACTAGCACAGGCACTGAGCAGCCATGGGCAGCTGACTACCACTGGGTCAAACAACTCAAAACTGAGGGGTTTAAAGGACAGGGGGAAGTAGATGCACAAAGTACATCCCTCTGATGATGCCTCCTCTCATCAG
>NW_008698815.1:0-351 GCF_000695815.1 Acanthisitta chloris
GAAGATTATCTAGTGCATAGTTTGTAGAGTGTTGTGAACTTGTCCATTGAAGGAGCAATGTATGTCTTGTCTGCTCCCAATCAGTATGTCCATTTCTCCTGAGAGAAAATGTTGGATACTGTTTCTTATTGGCAAAATCAGGTGTTGGTCAGGTATGACCTCCCTGAGTACAAATACTGGTTAGTTTTCCTATTTAACACTCGTGTTTAAGTAGATACACTTTGTTCACAGTCAGAGAAACCATGTTTGCAATAGGAAATGTAGTGTTGGGTCATTGCACCGTGGTGTTCTTTGTTATGGGAAAGAGGAGTAAAGATTGTAACTCAAATATTTCAGGTTTTCCATGATCCT
>NW_008698816.1:0-351 GCF_000695815.1 Acanthisitta chloris
TGCTGTAGAGGCAGCACAGCTCTAGGGAGGGCAGAGCAGCGTGGTGCTGTCTGAGAGAGACCTCAAACCAAGACCTGCTGGAGGGGAGAAGTGCCTTTTCCCTGCAGGAATATCAAGCAGTTTTGGGGCACCCTGAAATGTGTCAGGTGAGGGTGGACACAGGGGACAACCAGTGTCACCCTCCTGCAAACGGCTAAACTGAAGGTCAAAGAGGTGAAATGGTTTCTGCAGTCTCCACAAGGAGCAGGTTCTTGTTGTGAGAATGGAAAATGCTGTGTGCTGAGTGGGTGCAGTGGTGGTGGTGCTGGTGCTCAGGTGGAGCAGAAAGCTCCAGGTGGAGGTTGGTCTCTT
>NW_008698817.1:0-352 GCF_000695815.1 Acanthisitta chloris
CTCCAATGATGCAAGATAACTTTAAAATGCCAGAACTATAAAAATATTTGTAGCTATTATGTGATACTTAGCGTAAGTGTATGATAACAGAAACATTTCTTTTTATAGATATGAATTAAAGGTTTATTAAAATCCATTATATTATGGATTAAAGACATAGTATATTACCATCATAATTGAAGATTGTTATAGGCAGGAAATAAGAGTCAAAGACATGCATACAATCTCATTTTTGCAGTACTGGTCAAGTTTGTGTGTTTAAGTCATTAAATATGCTGGTTTCAGCTCTTAAATAATTTTTGAACTTTCAGGATATTTGAACTTTCAGAACATTAATCCATCCATTTCTTGA
>NW_008698818.1:0-352 GCF_000695815.1 Acanthisitta chloris
TGCTGCAGCCCCACTCAGAGCAGGTCTGAATGCACAAGGGCTTTTCCCTTCATTTCTTGGACCTCTCCCATGAATTATAAATGCACAAGAATATTTTCCAGGCATTTGTCACAAAGAAATTTGCTTCAGATTTTTCAACGGACAAAGGAGGAAACCCTTTCCTCAGCCAGGAATCCAGGCTTTACCTTTTGCAGCACACGCTGTACAGTGTACATCTTCCAATAGGTCTTGAAGGATAGCGGCAATTCCCATAAGTGCAGAATCCCCCTTTTTGCCTGCATCCAGCTGCATTTTCCATTTTCATGGGGAAAGATACAAGCAGAGTAATTAAAGTGACAACCTGGCAGAGCAG
>NW_008698819.1:0-352 GCF_000695815.1 Acanthisitta chloris
ATATTTATACATCTGTAGGAAGGCAAATCCAACTCTGTTTGACATAGGTCTACTTTAAAAGACAGGAAATTGACAAAACACCTCTGCCATTTCCTCCTGTATTGCCTCCTTGACACACAGCTACACACAGCTTTCTCAGTCACAACTTTCAAGTTGCTGTACCTTCATCTTCATAATAGCCACATAATCATCATCCAGTTGTTGTCAAGCCCATAGCTCTATGGGGGATGGAAAGGCCAAAGAGTGTACGACTGCAAAGACATTTGCTACTGAACTCAAGTATGTATCACAGAGATACATAAAGGTTGATAACAGTACAAACGCTGTGAGCCAAGTTACATACAGAGTTGTC
>NW_008698820.1:0-352 GCF_000695815.1 Acanthisitta chloris
TTTCTCTTTTTTTTTTTTAAAAACTTTTTCAACTACTACTGAAGTTTTTATTGAACAGCAACGCAGCTTCTTCTCCTTAAAACATCGGTGTCTTTTTTCTTGTCTCGCCCAACGGGGATGGGGAAAAAAAAGGGGAAGGGAGTTGAGGGGGTAGAACCAACCGAAAAAGGGACAGAACATTTAATTTAGGAGAAGGTTACGGGAAAGATCTTGGAAGGAAAAGAAACGCAAAACGGGGAGAAAGAAAAAAAAGAAAAAAAGAAAAACAAAAAAACCAAGTGTGAGAGCAGCTCGGGGAGATGCTGCTCAGTACCGGGGAGGGAAGAAGGGACGTTTGGGGGTGAAGAAAGGA
>NW_008698821.1:0-352 GCF_000695815.1 Acanthisitta chloris
CTGAACACCTGCCTGGGTAGAGCTTAGCATCTCATGGGTTGCTCCAAGCTAGCCCAGCAAGAGTGATGAGAGGAGTCAGGGTGGGAAATGAAGGGCTTGGCAGTTTAAAGAAGAGGACAGGAGTTATCAGATCGTTCAGTGGTACAAATCATAGAAGATAATTGTGCACAGATAAATAGGCTCCATGCTCCTGCTAAATCAGCTGTTTCAGGATGAAAAGCTTTCATTTTCTGTCCTCCCTCATGTCTCACTGTGCTCTGGAGTAGTTTTGAGGAGGATGTGGTGGTGTGAACCCTCTGTCAGAGGAAGCTGGGGTTAGCTACAGAGAACTCACACTTTGGGTCTGTGGCTG
>NW_008698822.1:0-353 GCF_000695815.1 Acanthisitta chloris
AGATGAGATTTAAGGTCCTTCCAAACCCAAAGCAATCCATGAGTCTATGATTCCATGAAAACACATGCACAGTCCCAAGAGGAGAGATTGATGCTCTGAGCTTCTCCATCAAGTTTCTCCAATTAACCACGAAAGGATGTAAAGCATTAAGAGCAAAGCAGAGCCCTGAAAACACAGACTGGTGGCTGCAGCTGGGGCTGCTTTCTCTGTGGCTCCCACACCACCAACCACAAACATGCTCAGCCCTGGTGAGCAATTTGCTGGGGCACAAGCTGAAAACTAAGCAGCTCTTCCCTCCTTGTGTGCAGTCCCTGCAGTACAGTCCCATGGACATCAGCCCATGGAGAGCAAAT
>NW_008698823.1:0-342 GCF_000695815.1 Acanthisitta chloris
CATTCAGGGTGTCTATAACATCAAAGACAGCCTCCTTGTCCTCCTGCATTAGAATGGGGATGGAAATGGCTGTAAGTCAACCTGATGCAGCCCAAAACCCAACAGGCTGAACAGTCAACTCTACTGACTGCTCAAGGCACCAGAAGACAGCTGTGTCTGCTCAGAGAGATGGTGTGAAAACCAACAGGTGTTTTACCTGCAGATCCTTGTTGTAGGTGCTGGGGAGTCCTTTGAGGACCATGAGAATAGCAGCCAACTGCAGAAAGTAATAGGTGAGGCAGTGAGTTACAGAGAAAAACACATTGCCCCAGCACAGGTTAAAAACTCAGACTGGGCACAACT
>NW_008698824.1:0-342 GCF_000695815.1 Acanthisitta chloris
CTGTTCCAGTGCCCAAGCACCCTCTAATGGTTTAGGAATTTTAGTAGTAGTTGTTTTGGTAGAAGCTGTTGGATCTGAATAGCCCTAATGTTTTAAGTCAGATATTGTATTCACACCCCAATGATTTATACTGCAGATTGACCATATTAGAGTCAGAGCAACACAGTAAGAAAAAAATAAATTGTTGGAAGAGAAAGATGGATGAAATACCATGACCTTCACACAGTACCTTACGCTATGTTCAAGGCAGTTCAAGTAGTGCAAGATTCAAATGCACTGTGATTTTGTGTAACTTCAAAATCACCTTTGTAGGCAATCGGTTCTTACTGGTGACACATTGTG
>NW_008698825.1:0-343 GCF_000695815.1 Acanthisitta chloris
TCCATGTCCCAGCCCCAGTTCCCGGCCGTGTTCAGCCTTCTCCAGCCACTCCCACGCCTGGGGGACACCTGTGTCACCTCTTGCTTGTCACCCTCACCCTGCCATGGTGTCACCACTCCCAGGCCGGTCAGGCCTCACCTGTGGCACTGTCACCATCTCGTCACTGTGTCACTGTGTCAGTGTGTCACTGTCCCCAGATGTCCCCAAGTCCCTCCATGTCCCTCTGTCCTCCTGTGCTCCCCAAAGTCCCTGTCACCCTGCTGATGCCAGTGCTGTGTGTCCCCTCCTGTGCCCCACATGTCCCTGTGCCCCCCATGTCCCCCCATGTCTCTGTGCCCCCCAT
>NW_008698826.1:0-353 GCF_000695815.1 Acanthisitta chloris
TCCTGGGAGGATTTGGGGGGTCCTGGGCAGATCTGGGGATTTTGGGGGACGCTGGGAGAATCCAACACTCCCTCACTCCCTAATTCCATGCCCATCAACTCCGGGATTCCCAGGATCGCCGTTTCCCGAGGATTCCGCCGCTGGCTTTGCTCCAACATTCCATAGGCAACGCTGGATCTTCTGGGAACCTTCCAACCTCCACTTCGCTTTCCCTAGGGATCTTTTTCCACCTCTTCCCACCGTTCCTGCTCCCTGTCGGTGACGCCATCCAGACCTTCCTCCCAGCCAGGCAGAGCTCCATGGATTCCCCGGGAACGGGAACGGGAACGGGGTGGAGCCTGGCGCGGCTCCAG
>NW_008698827.1:0-353 GCF_000695815.1 Acanthisitta chloris
CAAAAAGCACTAAAGACAAGGCTGGAGGAAATACACAAATTAAGTCCTTTTTGTATGGAGTTGAATATAGAATTGAATGTTGATTTCCCATCATCTCTTTTTACCCCATTGAGCTTTATTCTAGGCATTTAGGGCTGGTAAAGGAAAGGCTCCTAAGACTGCTGCATGAGATACAGGAGCAGAAAGGAGGAAGGTATTCTTCTTGTCTAGTCCAACAGACAATCTCACTCCTCAGCAAAAGTGATCTGGATCCAGTGATGGTCACTCTAGTCTTAAGCTCTCACAGGTTAAAATATAAAATGCCATTAAACCCAAAGTGAGACAAATAACAAATACACGAAATATTGTTTGCC
>NW_008698828.1:0-353 GCF_000695815.1 Acanthisitta chloris
AACCAGTGCTTCAGATCTAATGTGATGAGCAGACTTAAAAGGGTTAGTTCTGTAATTAGCACATTTAGTACTTATTTTATTTTCTTACTGGAAACATCAAAGATGTCCAAGTATTTCACTCTCAAGCATGAGGAAATTATTTGAAAATGAACTTAAAACTCATTTCAATATCTACTCACAGCTACTTCTCTGTGTAATGGTTTAATAGTCATTAGAAAGATAACAGAATATTGAAAATAATTTTTTGTGACAGTGTGTGGTATAGGATTTTATAACACAGTCTATGCCACAAGATCATTTCTATCACACACATCACTAAATACATGACATGCTTTAGATTGAAACACCATTTT
>NW_008698829.1:0-353 GCF_000695815.1 Acanthisitta chloris
TTCCTGCTATAGACACCACAGAGGGTAGGTGTAAGAAGCTGAAAAATATCTGTCCACAGCTGCACTCCACAGGCTCAGCAGCAGAGGAAGAAGCATGTCACTCAGCAGCACTCCCTGAGCAAGAGAGGAGAGGCTGAGAGAGGAAGGAGGAGCTTTCTGAACTCCTACAGCCCTGTCAGGTATTGCAGTGGCTGGCTGTCCCCAGCTGTCCTGAAAAGCATGGTGCCGAGTTCCTGACCAGTGTGTAATGAATGTCTCTGTGGTGTTTGCAAAGCTTTGGGGAGCCCTTCCAAAAGCACAGCTTGGGAGGCACCATGGGCCTTTCTGGTTTTTTGAGATCATGTCTTGCCTGA
>NW_008698830.1:0-353 GCF_000695815.1 Acanthisitta chloris
TGCAGAAAACTAAACCTGATTTAGAGGCAAACTTTCACTTTGCCTGCCTCAGATTTGCCTTTGCCCATTGCATTTGACATGCATTTGTGGCCAAGGATTCTTTTCCTTCCTGACACATTACTTCTTCTCATTTGAGTTTCTAGTTCTAGCTTGTTGATTGTGGCTGTGTGTTGGTTGGACCTCTTTGGAGGTCTGTCTCCTCTCTGCCATGCACATAGCCTCCGAGTGACCTCAGCAGGAGATTGTGCAGAAGATCCTCTCTGCAGAAGACAGCTGAGTGCAGAGAATGGAGGGTGCTGGATGGTCTCTCCTTGGAGGTTCCTCACAGTGAACCCAGTTCTTGCAATGTTCTT
>NW_008698831.1:0-342 GCF_000695815.1 Acanthisitta chloris
ACAGTAAAGAGGAAAAACCTTGTTGCTGAAAAGATCTCATCGAATTTTTGTTTCAGGGCCTTCCCCTCACTTAATGGCCAGTTGGATTCTTCTTGGTGGCAGAAAATGACATTGTTAATCACAGATTTGGAAACACCAAGGGCGCTGATCATCTCCCGATCTATTTCTGCACACTTGGAACTCAGACTGACCTTCTCACCATGCCTATGTAGCACAGATAAAGAAAATCACCAAAGAAGTTACCAGCAGGTTATTTTAAAAGCAGACTGCATTTTTTAAAGTATAATCTCGTTGTAACAGACTGATCCCAAACCTTACCAAGTAACAATTTTTAAGTACCTA
>NW_008698832.1:0-353 GCF_000695815.1 Acanthisitta chloris
CATATTTCCATCCAATCTGTATTTCCATCCAATCCTCTGTATTTCCACATTTTCCCCACTCAACCCACCCTATTCTTTTCCTCCCCATCCTCCATTTCCCACTCAATCCTCCCTCCCTCCCTCCCCACCCTCTACTCCCCGCGCCGCGCTCAGTAGCAGGCGGCGGCGCCGTCGGCCAGGACGAGGGAGACGTTGAGACCGTTGGTTTTACCGGTGGATCGGTCGAGGGATCGTTGCAGGAGCTGTAGGGGTAGAGCCTCGTGACCCACCAGGCAGGTGAAGACGCTTCCCGAAGCCCACGCGGCCGCGGGCACGGTCAGGGCGCTGTAGGTGACGTAGGCGTCGCGGTGGGC
>NW_008698833.1:0-353 GCF_000695815.1 Acanthisitta chloris
TGTTGTGATTTTAGGTTCCTCAAAGTCAATGAATTTCCCTTAAATCTGTTTAGAAGACTTTCAGTTACTCTTTGTGCACACCAAAGGCTTCCCTGCCACTAGAGCTGAGACTTGGCATTTCTCTTTACCCTGTGTATTGAGTAGAGCCCCATGCAAGGAGTGACTACTTCAAGAGAAAATGGTTGTGGGAGATATGAAAAGTGAAAGCAAGTACTGAGCCATCTCTAACTTCTGTGAAGTGTCACTGACACGAGCTAATGATTTCATTCACACCAGTAGCATTTGCACAGTCTGACCGAGACAAGTGCACTTGGTACCACAGAACACAGGTCCTGCTACAATCTCAGCCTTTC
>NW_008698834.1:0-353 GCF_000695815.1 Acanthisitta chloris
AAAAAAGGTGTAGTTGACACTGTATCTCAGCATGACAGTCTAGGTAGGAACAAAGTTTCACTATACTATTTGGAGACCACCTCCCCCTGCCCTGCATGGCAGTTCCTTGCAGCAAGAGTTGTGCATTTCTGTGGGTCAAAGCACTTTCTGAAGGCCTGAAGAAACCACAGTTGCTCACTCAGTCAACCTCAAAACTCAGGGCTCACAAGCAACAGGGGACAAAACAGGACTGACAGAAGGCTTCCCCCTTGCCACCATACACCTATTTCAGCCCTCAGGCCACACTGGCCCTCTGAACCCTGAACACCCAATCACACTGGAACCCAACATCAGCCTGCCCCAGATGTGTACCT
>NW_008698835.1:0-353 GCF_000695815.1 Acanthisitta chloris
TTTTTTTTCCTCCCCTTGCATTTATTTTGTTTTCCTGCCTAAGGTTTCAAAGTCCATTTGATGAGAAAGAGAGAATTTACCTCTTTTGGTGAAAGCACTTGATAGTGCAGGAGAGCCCAGAGGCAGGACACAGCTGTAGTGCGGATGGCAGCTGCTGTTCTTCCAGCATGCCACTGCAGATTTGGAGCCAGGATCTCTTTTATCACAATCTCAAGGTAGCTAGGGAACAGCCTGAAGCCAAAAATAAGAAAGCAAAATACAGGTTCATGAGAAAGTGATGAAGAGACTGACAGGATGGAAAAGAGAATTTTCTGTCATAGAAACATTGGCAGAAAAGTGGAGAGAAAAAAAAA
>NW_008698836.1:0-353 GCF_000695815.1 Acanthisitta chloris
CAAAGTGGTGAATCAGGTGCACAAACATAACTTTGATTTTTCATTTCGTACATAACTGGCCAAAGACACTGAAGTCGATTTCTACAAAAAAGTAGTGTGTATCATTTGTAAACAAAACAGCACATTAAAGAGAGAGAGAGAGATAGTCACCACACATGCACATATTTTATTTTTTTTTAGTTTGGAAAATCCGTAATTTATCCAGTCTGAGTAAGCTTGAAGCAAACTTAGCAAGAAGTCTGTGAAAACAAAGGGTTGCCCTCATCATATGTTTGTAATGGCACCGATGGCCACTTTCGTCCCAGTTGGTTACAGGTGTCCTTGAGTCTCCTGACAGAAAGCTCTTCTATCTG
>NW_008698837.1:0-353 GCF_000695815.1 Acanthisitta chloris
TCTAGTTGAATCACTCTCCAGAGATATGTCTTTCTCTGTTTTCTACAGAAGGATGCTGAACTAATAAATGCATGAAGTTAGGTGCAGGTGAACTTAACCCATCTGTTCTTGTTGCCTCTATCCTTCCACTGCTACCTTGCAGACAGCTGTGGGTATCTGATAGCCAGACACAGGGAGAAGAAAGATAACCATTTCTTCCAGTTCATATCAAATCTGCTCATAGTGCTAGATTTTTTTATAAAATTAAATTCATATCATCCAAAACATGTTTTCTGAAAGGTATTCTAGTGCCATTGGAAAATATGTTTGGTGCAAAAGGCACCGAACATGGGTTAGACTTGTGTGATATGCTC
>NW_008698838.1:0-353 GCF_000695815.1 Acanthisitta chloris
GCAGGAATATAAAGCGAATCTGGCTGGGGATTGCCTCTCCAGAATCAACCTGCCCCTTCAGGAGAAGGGCACAGGCAATGTGAAGCCAGACCATGTCCTGACTCTCCCTGCTTTATGGCTTTTTCATGGCTTTGTGTTTTGTGGATGAATCTTAGGAATTTCTGTCAAATGTACTCTTAGCATTGTCAACATGTGGTGTTTTACTCTAGATTAATGCTGTATCTTGTGTGTGGGAACACATGTAGGTGTGGAGACAGAGAAATCTAGGGCCTTATTTTCCAGTGGCCTTATGCTTTGAGGATCATTTACACTTTCAGCAAAATGTGTGGGGGTGGGTATGGAAACATTGCTAA
>NW_008698839.1:0-354 GCF_000695815.1 Acanthisitta chloris
GGGTTAGGGTTAGGGTTAGTGTCAGGGCTGGGTTTAGGGTTACGGTGACATTGGGGTTCAGGTCAGGGTTAGGGCCACCATTGGTGCTAGGGTTAGGATAAGGTTTAGGATTAGGGTTATGGTTGTGTTTAGGGTTATGGTTGTGTTTAGGGCAAGGAATAGGTTTAGGGTTAGTGTTAGTGTGAGAGTTAGGGTGAGCTTTAGGGTAAAACATGCTGGTTTGAGGATTCAGAAACACCCTTTGCAGGGATCAGCAGCAGTCTGGGGAGATGAAATCCCTGTTTGGAGGAAGAAGACGCAGGTTTGAGGCTGCAGGGACCACTTTGAAGGGCTTAGGACCAGTTTAGGGGGATG
>NW_008698840.1:0-354 GCF_000695815.1 Acanthisitta chloris
TTATTTGAGCAGAGAAAAGAACTGTCCTGCTTTCCACTCCCCTGGCATCTCCTCCCTCCTCTCTTGGGTTGCACTTGTGCTTGACCCAGAGCTCAAATTTAGCTCTCAAAACTCAACAGCACTTGAGGGACAAAACAAATCGAGTAAACTGGTTTAATATGTGGCTCTGTCTATGGCTGCCAGGGCTGGTTTGAATGTTCCAAATGCCACAAGAAATGGAAAAAAAAAAGTCAATGCAGGTGTAACACCCCAGACTGGTAATTTCTAATCACTCTAGGCAGTGTGTGGGAGAAAAAAACCTCAGTTGTCAGGAAGTTCAAAACGAATTAATTTTTACTTATAAACTTTGGGTCA
>NW_008698841.1:0-354 GCF_000695815.1 Acanthisitta chloris
ATGCCTGACTACTGTACAAACATTGCACTGCAAGGAGAGAGAGGTCATGAGCATTTCCCAGCACAGCTGAGTGCTCATAGAGACCTTATTTATGAACAACTCAGTGTTTCTCCTTAGGCTAAGGAAACTGTTGACCTCTGACCTTACACATCTAATCTGACCCCTTAAACCAGCACAGTGTTGGGTGCAACAGGGAAAAGGAACACTGACACTAACAGTTGTGTTTCGAGGCTTTAGAATTTATATGACTAATCTGCCCAGCTCTGAATGATTTCTGTTATGAATCCCAGTGGAAAGATATATGTTCCTTAGGCCAAAAGTGAGATGCTTAAGCATTTTCCTTACCTTAGGAGT
>NW_008698842.1:0-353 GCF_000695815.1 Acanthisitta chloris
TTCTCTTGTTTGACTTTCAGTTAGTAAGAGGTTAAAGTGCCTCTCCCTCACCTTCTGACACACAACAGGACACCTACAACAACACACAGTAAATTGTCCATACCCAACTCTATTCCTTCATCAACTCTACCTCAAGCTGCCCCAAGCCAGAGCTCCTGTGTAGCAGGTCAGCTCAGACTAAGGCTCTGAAGGTGATTTAGAAGACATCAGCACTGCTCCCACCATGCTGCACTAACAGGCAATGATTGCTCAGTGCTGCCTCACTCACCTCAGCTCTCTCCTGGTTAATCCTGAGCACAGTCCCTTGGGGAGCCCTGAGCTGGTCCTTGGCAATGGAGAGCTCTGTGGCTGCC
>NW_008698843.1:0-354 GCF_000695815.1 Acanthisitta chloris
TGGTCTCAAGCTAACAAGGTGAGGATGGTGTGGGAATAAATACACAGTACTTAGTCACAGAAGAGGTGATTATTGAACCAGAACACACACTGCCTTGTTGTGGCTACCTAAGAATATAACCAAAGCTTCAGCCCTGTAATTCACAGATGGCTTAATTAGGGTAGTTACATCTAAACTGCTCAATTGAAAGTACTCCCAGATTTGCTTGTGTCTAGGTGTAGCAAGTCCTGAGTGCACACTAGTTCTTTCTCCTGCATATGCATGGTTTTGATTTTAGAGGAAGAAAACCTAAAGCAAGCATCTGGAAAAAAAGCTGTGGTGGGACAGCAGAAGAGTGGAAGTCTGACATGCCTT
>NW_008698844.1:0-354 GCF_000695815.1 Acanthisitta chloris
AACACCCCAAAACCCCCCAGCCAATAAAAAGCCTCAGACATACAGGATCCCATTCATGGTGGGAGGGATTTAGTGGAAGTATTTTCCTTCTTTAAGGTTTGGCACAGCCTTAAAGGAGTCTCTTTAAAAGCTTCCAGAGCCGATTATATTTTGGATTGTGTTTCAAATCACCCTTCCCCCCATGTTTGGTGAGTCCTCAAACAAGTTCCCAGAATAAATTAGACATAACGGTAGCAGGATTTATTATTATTTTTTTTTCTTGAGGAGGAGGAGGAAGGAATAAGTGACACCAAATTCTGTAATGGAAAGAAAAAGAGAAAAAAAAGTGTGTATCGGAAACTGCTGCTGAGTGAC
>NW_008698845.1:0-353 GCF_000695815.1 Acanthisitta chloris
CACACATTCTGAGCTTGCCTATGAGGACCTTATGGGAGACATTGCAAAAGTTTTACTCAAGTTGAGGTAGACAACATCCACCACTCTCCCCTCATCTACCCAGCTAGTCATGCTATCACAGAAGGCAATCAGATGGTCAAGCATGATTGCCCCTTGGTGAATCCACATGGACTACTCTCAATAACCTTTTTTTTCTCCACAGGCTTAGAGATGATAGCCAGAATGAGCTGTCCCATCACCTTTCCAGGGACTGAGATAAAGCTGACTAGCCTGTAGTTCCTTGGGTCCTCCTTTTAGCCCATTTTGAAGACCAGAGTGTCATTGCTTTTCCTCCAGTCCTCAGGCACCTCTCC
>NW_008698846.1:0-354 GCF_000695815.1 Acanthisitta chloris
CTGCCTTCCCCAGCTCCACGACACCTACAGCCAGGTGTGCCGGCGGCAGCAGCTCCCTGCAGTCGACCAGGCCGAGTGTCTGTCCCTTGTCACCCTCCTGGAGTCCCGTGGTGTCCTTGAGCTCAAGAGGGCCAAGGAGGCCAGGCTGGCCAAGGTACTGTGGGGGTGGTGGGACAGGGTCTGGCTGTGGGATGTGATCTGGTGGTGGGTCAGCAGTGAGCCAGGATCTGGCAGCTCGGTGCTGAGCATCTCTCCTTTGCCCTCAGGTGTCCCTGAAGCTGGAGGAGTCAGCATTGGAGCACACACTGAAGGACACAGCACTGGTGGGCAGCATCCTGGCCCAGGGGCTGCCCT
>NW_008698847.1:0-354 GCF_000695815.1 Acanthisitta chloris
TTTCCAACCTAAATGATTCTGTGAAGACAAACTGTAGCAGGGCTGAGCATGGAGGAAGGATGTGCTCCACCAACTCTCTGCTATGCTCCTCCTGATGCAGCCCAGGGTGCCATTATCTGTCTTGCTGCCAAGGTGCAAAGCCAGGAGAGGACAAGGCTTTGGGGATACCTAAGAGCAGCCTTCCTACATCTCCTGGGACATCAGTAAGGAAATGGAGCCAGGATCTTCCCTGCTGTGCATGATGGGAGGGTGAGGGCCAATGGGTGTTGCTGATAAGAAAGGAGAACTACTTTCTGTCCACCAAGACAGTCAAGCACTGAACTAGATTTCCCAGAGATCTTGTGTCATCTCCAT
>NW_008698848.1:0-354 GCF_000695815.1 Acanthisitta chloris
GACTCAACAGAAGAAACTTTTTAAAATAGACTAAACTTAAGATTTAATCAGAAAGATGAAATCTTATGAAATCCTATTCCTGAACCTAACCCTGAAAAATGCTGGGTTTTTTTTAAAGGGGGATAGAGGTAAGAAGAAGAAAAGAGCAAAGAAGGCTGTACTGCCTCTAGAACAACCTGACTTTCTGAAATTGCAAAGGTGCAATATGAATTACAATTGAGTTTTAAAAAAGACTAAAGCACTTTTGATAAAGTTTGGCAAGCAAAGCTATCTAAGTTTTGAACCTACATTTTTCAGAATTCAGACTAATAAAACCCGGAACAAACAGTTCCACACCTCCTCCCATTTATTGCT
>NW_008698849.1:0-354 GCF_000695815.1 Acanthisitta chloris
TTTTTTTTTTAGCAGAAGCTGTTTGCACAACTAGGCTGACAGAATTAGAACACTCTGTTTACATCCACTTAAAAATAAACCAAAATGAATCTTAAACTTGGTTTAATTTTCACTTAATTACCTTATATTTCTTGTCCCCATCCTTTGGGGAAGAAAGACTCAGTGACGTGATATATGCCAAATTTTGCTGTTTGGACAGATCCTTTATAAGAGGTTCAGTTATGTACCTAACCCCTGGAGTAGAACCTTTTCCACCTGAAATTAAACACAGAAACTACCTTTAGCAGTGAAAGAATTGGTGAGTTAACCTTTTACTTTACACTGAATACTGGGGAAGCATTGAAAATTATCCCC
>NW_008698850.1:0-354 GCF_000695815.1 Acanthisitta chloris
TCCTTTACTCTTTTGTTTTTTATGTTCCTCATACAGATATGTCCTCACAGCACCAAAGATCTTCCGAGCTGGAGTCGCTGAGAAAGTTGTGATCCAAGCGTTTGGTTATGAAGATGAATTTTCTGTCTCTATTTCCCTACGAAGCTTTCCAGATAAACTGGTTGTTTATTCTTCTGATCATGTTTTTTTAGCTCCACACAACAAATTCCAGGGTGCAGCAACTTTAACAGTAAGGAATTCAGACTTTTCTTGCAGTCTTTTTATGATCCTCACACTTAGTGCTAAGGGTTAAAAAAGATTATGGTGAAGTTTTCTGTTGTTTGGGAGAGGAAACCTACTGCCCCAATTTTTTTT
>NW_008698851.1:0-354 GCF_000695815.1 Acanthisitta chloris
GGATAAAGAACTGGCCAGATGGTTCCACACAAAGAGTTGTGGTCAACGGCTTATTTTCCACATACAGACCAGTGACAAGTGATGGCTTTTATTCTATCCCAACATAGTATTCACTGAAACTATGATAATCAGTGGGAATTTACTGTGATAGCCTTACTCCAAGGACTGCCTTCCTTTACCACTGTTTGAAGTGGTAGTTTGCCCAGGTAGAGCCTGGTTTGAAGTAGTCATACACAACACACACCATGCTGACATATGCAGCAAAGTATATGCTTACAACCTGCACATATTGAACTTTCATACCTTTCAGAATAATCCTTTCTGTCTAGGTTAAAACATGTTGACTAGACATAA
>NW_008698852.1:0-355 GCF_000695815.1 Acanthisitta chloris
AACCTTCCCCTTCCAACTGCAGCTCTTTAGGGACACACCAGTTACTTCCCTCAGCCAGGCACGGGAATCCATCGCTTTCTGAAGGAACAGGATTCCCCACCCTCCCGCTAGGAACAACCCCAAACACCTCCGTGTGTTTTATCCCCTTTTTCCCAAGGAAGGTCAGGCCCAAACGAGAGCACTAACCGCAGCCCCGACCGAGGGCTGACACCCTAACTCAAACGCTGTCACTGTCTCTCTAGCAACCAGGAGTAACTCAAACTCAAGCAAGTGCTCCTGCCACCTCGGGGTGTTTCAGGGATCCGCGGCTCCCTCGGGCTGCCCGGAACCCGCGGCCGGGGCGCTGCCAACGCTC
>NW_008698853.1:0-355 GCF_000695815.1 Acanthisitta chloris
GGGACAGGGGGCACTGGGCTGTGGTGGCCCTGCCCATGCTGCTGTCTCACCCCTGGTTCAGGCCATGCCTTCAGCTGCCCGAGATGGGCTGAGCTGTGTTCCCTGAGTGTCCCTGTCCCTCCAGCACCAGGAGAAGCCTCTGGGCAGGGCAGCATCCTGCCCTCCCCACCCCTTGGGGCTGTGCCCCCTCCTGCCCTTGGCCCTGCTGCTGTCTGCAGAAGTCAGAAGTCCCCACCCGGGCCCTGTTTCCTGCCCTGTCCCCACCCCAACCCCAGTTCCCTGTTTGCTTCCATGCCTTGGTGCTCCCCACGCTGCAGCCAACAGATCCCCCCGGCTGTTCCCAGAGCCTTTCCCC
>NW_008698854.1:0-355 GCF_000695815.1 Acanthisitta chloris
AGCATGCAGAATGGAATAACATGGGATGTGTTGTTTGTACAGCCTCTAGACTGGGCACAGGCTAGATCCTGGACCGAAGCCTATTTGGTCCTCCTTGTGCCATCACTCTGAGGAATGGACACTGAGCCAAGACCTGGTACATTCCCCATTAGATGTGTTGTTTTATTTTTTTTATTTAGTTGTTTTTTCCTGAAGAGAGGGAAAGCTGGTGTATGTTCACCTGTGCAAGTGAAAATGAAATAATGGAGGAGGGAAAAAAAAAGCAAAAGGAGGGATCTTGTTATTGTCTATTTTCATCTACTTTTTCTGGTATCAAGGCTGTTACTATCACTTGTTTACCTTCTTGTGCAGCCTG
>NW_008698855.1:0-353 GCF_000695815.1 Acanthisitta chloris
AGGATGATTTCATGGCCAGATGCAACTAAAAGGCTGAAGGAAATGGGGAAAGGCCCACACAACTACTACTTGTCACTTGACAGGGAATAAAAACTGCTTTAGCAGCTGCTTCTGGTGGGGGTGAAATGCCCAAGGATTCTGCTTCAGTACTGTAGGGATGTAATTCACTTGAGTGGATTCCTACATGCACCTGGATGTTGCTTTAACTGATGATTCTTTCATTTTTTGGTGACTGAGCAAAAAAGAAAGCTAACTGTTTATCTCTGCTTTTGCCTGTCATCTTTGCAGACAGAAGCAGCTCAGCAGACTGAGTGCCTTTGGTGCTGCACAAACCCACATTCCAAGGGTTTCAC
>NW_008698856.1:0-353 GCF_000695815.1 Acanthisitta chloris
GGTAAGTAATCCATGCAGTCTTTAATCCATATCACTGATGGGGAACCCAGTACTTGTGAAGCCTAGAATGTCTTTTTGGATTAAGTTTCTGATTTTCTCCTTCAATCCAATTTGCTAAAAGAAAATCAGATAAGAGAGAGCTGTAATCAACTCCTTTCTAAATGCTTTCAAATGCTTTATGCCAGAGATGTATGATTTTTGTGTAAAGGAGCAGGAGATTCTTTGCAATTTCCACCTGGAAAAAGGTGAAGCCTGGTGTGGAGACTGCACTGTTTCACCGAAAGTCAGTGTTCCTCTACAGAGGAATGCCCACATAGAGATTACAGGATTACAGCAGTTTATCCAGTTATACA
>NW_008698857.1:0-342 GCF_000695815.1 Acanthisitta chloris
GTCACCTCTCTGCCACTGCAAGTCACCCAAATAAGGTTTCCTATAACTGAGCTAATGATAAATCTGCAACTCTGAAAGAATGGCTTTCTATCTTTAGGCCTTCAGCTATGCTTTTCTTTTGTGTGTACAGCCTATTTATGGAATGCTGTTGTTGAACTTGAATGCAAACCAGAAAAGCGTTCCTGCCTAAATTGTCTATAAATACCTTCTGGAGAAGCTTAAGGGGTTTTACTGTGCGTGTTTGTGTAAAGTCCTCGGTGTGCTGCTTTGGTCAAGTATTTGTTTATTCCCCATTCAACATCCATAGTCTGTCTTCAAAAAGTGACCTTCTGTAGTGTACAC
>NW_008698858.1:0-355 GCF_000695815.1 Acanthisitta chloris
GGAGATACTGTAGCAAAGGTACAATATTCTGTATTCTACAATACACAGAGTACTGTAGAAGCATTTCTGGATATACTTGATGTATATCAGCAATGTTTGGTACTGTACCATGCTAAGATTTTTGTGAATACCTTTGTTTTGAGAGTTAATGCCCATCTTCTCATAAGACAGCATCCCTACCTAATCTAATTTTTCAAAAGAGAACATAAGTCTGGGTCCTTAGAAGCCAGCTGGGAATGCCATAAAGCATAGTCTTTTATTGCAGGCAGAATAAAACTGTAGAAACTAGTCTAGGTTTCACTGTTGACTTTCTAGGAACTGCTTACATTTAGATCAATAAAATGTGTCAAAGTGG
>NW_008698859.1:0-355 GCF_000695815.1 Acanthisitta chloris
TTGCAGAGGCTCTAAGGCATAAACAGTAATTTTAGAGTGGTAGTACTCAAAAACTTCAAGCTCTGTGCTTAAGAAACTAAATCCCAACAAAAAGAGCACAACTTAAGCACATTATTGGTATTTTTATATTCAAAACTATCTCAACAATACAGTGCTTGATTCCAAAACACAACAAATGCTTATCTGCCCATTATCAGCATAAATACCCAAGACTTAGAAGATCCTTTTGAGGGTGACAATACTGAAAATTATGCCTACAAATGAAGAAACATCACCCTGAGCATAATGTCCAGATAAAAGGTTAGATATCTGAAAAGAATATCTAGATAAACACAATTCTTCTGTAGTACAGGGA
>NW_008698860.1:0-342 GCF_000695815.1 Acanthisitta chloris
CCTTGAACACTGACAGGTTTGGGGCAGACACAACTTCTCTGGACAACTAATCACACATGGTTAATTCCATTACTAGATTCCAAAGGGTCCTAACTGATCCTAAAAGATATCTGTACCACCAGGAGTGCATTAATCCCTGCAGCAGACAGAACCAGACCGAGTTACTGCAATCTGTAGGGTTACAGTGGGCAGAGGCAGCAGGAGAACAGCAGAGCGGTCACTGCTAATTAGGAACAGGTGTTTCTCGTTAAGAACTCAAGGGCTGCATGGGCTGAGGGCACTGCTGACACCACACTGAGGCACCAGCACCCTCGGGGTGGGAGCTGTGTGTCCCCTTGAGGT
>NW_008698861.1:0-353 GCF_000695815.1 Acanthisitta chloris
TTTTTTTTTTTTTTTTTTTTGGCAGCCTCTCATTTAGACCTGCCCAGGCCCTTTCTTGCTTGGTTTGCAGGTTTGGGAGAGAACATAGTCAATACTTGCTGCAATTTGATTGGAAGACTATCAGGCTCAAAGTAATTCTTTCAGTGACACTCTCAGACATTTGAGATCAAAGGTGCTGACTGAAGTTGGTTTTCACACCAAGATTACAACATTATTTGATTTCATAGTAGTGTAGTCCCCAGAGAAGACATGACTTGATTATGCAGTAATTCCAAGAGTGCCTCATATCTTCCAGGGAGAGATGAATTCCATAAAACCAATTTTAAAGAAAGGACAGTTGACCTTAGTGGCAT
>NW_008698862.1:0-339 GCF_000695815.1 Acanthisitta chloris
CTGTTTCAGCATGCTGCAGCCCTCCTTCCTGTGGGTTGTACGAGAGCTGTGCTGCTACAGGCCAGTCCCAGCAGGCAGAAGGAGGAGGCAATGCAGCTCCTACTCCAGGTGACCTCTGAAACAGCTCCAATTGGACATGCTTGGAAATGAACAAATTTTTTGGCTCACAGGGAATAAGCAGCTTGTCTTCTCCTCTCTGCCCCGCTGACAGCATTCTGGGATGACAACACTCTGCTCCATCATGAGCTCTGGCCTCTGCCTGTCTGCAAAACAGACCTCAGTCTATGCTTCCAGAGTGTGTCACTACACCTATGTGTCCATGCACACATGCATATGGGA
>NW_008698863.1:0-352 GCF_000695815.1 Acanthisitta chloris
GGCACAGGTCGTAGCAAGACATCTTGGCCTGAGACAGCTGAGCCTGAAACACAAGTGCCCGAGAGAGGTGTTAGGCGTGAGCAGGCAATGCCCCAGCTGAGCAGTGCCCTGTGCCCACAGAGCTCTCCTGGCCAGCCACTGCCCCAGGAGCAGAGACCCACGGGCACCCACCTGTCCTTGTCCTGAGCAGAGCGAGGCAGGAGCAGTGGATGCCAGTGCTGGCCCAGGGCACAGCTTTTATGTGCGGCCGCGGAGCCGGGGAGGAGCTGGCCCCGCTGGCCACACGTGTGTGTGGGGCCAAGCCCCTGCTCCTCCCTGTGTGCCAGGGGCTGTGCTGCTGACTCCGGCTCCT
>NW_008698864.1:0-352 GCF_000695815.1 Acanthisitta chloris
TTTCCTTGGGAGAAAGTAAAATCTGTGCTCTTCTAGCTTCCTTTTGGAGGCAATATTACTGGGAGAAAGCTGCTTGTGGGCCCTGGTCTGCTTTATGAATGCTGTGGACCAGCAGGTGATGTGATTATGTTAATTGGTAATGGTAACCATTATTCTTTCTCTGCTGGTAATTTTTGGAGCAGTGCTTTGCTATCATGCTTCTCTAGTTGTCTCTCCTCCTCACCCTTTATCCTCTGGCCATCCCTTGGCATGTGCCTATATGTCCCACTTGCCCCCTGTCCAGGTACCTTTGGGAAAGTACAGATGTGTCCACAGTCCAAAATCCTGCTGTGACTTGTTGGAAGTGTTCCAG
>NW_008698865.1:0-342 GCF_000695815.1 Acanthisitta chloris
GTTTATAATAAATCACTGAGAAGTGATATTAATAGTTCTGAAAAAGAGAAGTAAATTAAATGTCTTCTTTCCACACATGATCTTCTCTAATAAATAATTATACTTAATGCATAGCCTACAAGCCTTTTTAAACACACAATAAGGACCTATCTTTTTTATCTTGGAATTAAAAATCAGCTTTTTGTGATGAACCTTCTCAGCAGCACTAGAGGTTGAGGCAGGGAAAGACTCAAAGCTTAATTTATACCCATGAGAAGAAATTCAAGAAGCAAGGGGCTATTAGTTTGGCCTGTCCATACTGTCACAATGTGTTTCATGCTCTTACCTCAGTAACTGACCAGA
>NW_008698866.1:0-355 GCF_000695815.1 Acanthisitta chloris
ACCACAGTGAAATTGAGAGTGTCTTTCTATATTTCTGGGGAGAGTAAAATTTTCTTTATTTTATATATGATGCCATATTTGCTCCTACCTTCCTAACTGTAAGCATATGTCCTTGTCTATAGTGCTCAAACAGGAGAGACTGGAAGAATGTACTGCATGCTCTTAAACATTGTGCAGTGGGCTGGATAAGCAGAACATCAAAGTTTAAATAAATTACATCTCCAGGCTTATAAATGGATTAGTAAATTACCTTAGGGCTTCTTAGAGGTTGTATTTATGTATTTTGCCATCAGTTTACTAAAGTTATACCATGGATGCTTGATGGACTTGCAGCTAAAGGGAGAAAAAAAAAGAT
>NW_008698867.1:0-353 GCF_000695815.1 Acanthisitta chloris
TTTTGAACATACTGTTTTTATGAATTGGATCATCCGAATACAGACATTTTTTGCTGCAAATGAAAAAAGCCTTTAAATTGATGAAAAAGAACTGACTTTTTTTAACAATAATTAACTTGCAACAGAGATTTGCATGTGGGAGTATGTTTGCTATCTTCTGAGAAAGTAGGTAGTGAGGAAAGTAGTACAGAGGAGTTTGTTGGAAAATTCCATGTGAACTTTTGAATTACTCTAAAGTATTATAAGCTTTTGATAGAGTTGTCAAAAAATACCTGTTGCTTTACAAAAGAATAAATTTTCAGTACTTGGATTTAAAGAGACCACATGCATTAGAGTAGCTTACTGTTACTTAA
>NW_008698868.1:0-341 GCF_000695815.1 Acanthisitta chloris
TTTTTAAGATTGCTAAGCCCCCCAAAATGAATGGGAAGAAGATTAATACAAAAGCAATTTCTTTTTCACTAAGATGATCCAAGCAGCTAGATTGACTTCTTAGTCTGCTTTTATTTCCAACGTGTTCCTTGTTGTGCCCCAGAAGCTGGACATTGAGTCAAGAATATGGCCTGATTATAGATGGCTCGACGCTGTCACTGATACTCAACCCTCCTCAGGACTCTGGTTCTAGCAATTACAAAAACATATTTCTACAAATCTGCTTGAAGTGCACTGCAGTCCTCTGCTGCTGGATGGCTCCTTTGCAGAAAGCACAGGTATTTACTTCTCTCTGACTGAAA
>NW_008698869.1:0-355 GCF_000695815.1 Acanthisitta chloris
CAACCCAACTCAACCCAACCCCACCTTGACCGAGTCCTGCTCCTCGTCCGACTGCTCGTAGAGATCCTCGCCCAGGAAATTCCAGGGGGACCTGGAGCTCTGCGCGGCGTAGAGCTGCCACCGCCACAGGGACAGGGGACAGAAGGACAGACGGAATGGCAAACGCCGCAGCGACTCGTTGATGGGGAAATAATCCTTCTGCAGGTTCCAGTAGTCGTTGAAGTAGAGGATGGGGAAGTAGTCGCCGCTGATGGCGTCGAACTTCACGTCTGGGAGGAGGAGGAGAAGCTCAGTGAGGGACTGGGAGGGGTTGGGAGGTATCTCAGGTGGTTCCAGGAGCTCCTGGAGGAGGTTG
>NW_008698870.1:0-352 GCF_000695815.1 Acanthisitta chloris
AAAAGAAATGGTGGCCAAAAACAAGGAGAAAGATGAGACTATGATGGGAAGAAATGAAAAGAAGAAGAATGAGATGATGAAAATAGAGCACAGGGTGGAACTCGAGGCTGATGATATGATCAGTGCCG
Organism: Acanthisitta chloris; assembly: GCF_000695815.1. Lineage (NCBI taxonomy): Eukaryota > Metazoa > Chordata > Aves > Passeriformes > Acanthisittidae > Acanthisitta > Acanthisitta chloris. The sequence goes on from NW_008698870.1 coordinate 129, forward strand.
TGAAGAGCAGGCGCCTTTTGGCCATCCAGGCCAAGAAGGAGAGGGAGCAACAAGAGATACAGATGAGAGGTAGGAAAAATACCTGGTGAGTAGATTGTGTCATGGAATAAGTCAATGGCAGAGTTGACAGCCTGTTATCAGAAGCAGTGCCTGGTTTTAGGGGATTTGCTCACTGCAGAAGTATAATTCAGCTGCTCTGATGCCATGGTCTAGTAACCACGGTA
>NW_008698871.1:0-352 GCF_000695815.1 Acanthisitta chloris
CCCACGATCATTGGTGACAAAACCTTTTCAGGCCTGGTAACACCTCAACAAATAGGTTCATGCAAAGTTCAACAAAGTTGTGCAAGAATGCTGAAGTTTAAACAAACAAAGATCAACCTTTACGGGAAAGGCATTTACAAAACTATGATCAATATCAAATTAAGTTACAATAAGGCCAATTTGTTTTTCTCAGCAGATGTCACGAACTGCAGGGATAGATAAAATAGAATGTAAGGTGCTTAATGTTATTAAAATGAATGTTACTAAATCCCAGCAAGTCTAGGTGGGTGGTAATTAGAGGATAAGGTGCAAAGAGTGAAGAACATTGGAAAATGGATTTGATGGGTGGAGC
>NW_008698872.1:0-353 GCF_000695815.1 Acanthisitta chloris
ATGTCTATGTCATCCTAGTCAGGACATTCTTGACATCCCACTGTACTCTGCAGCTGATCCTGGTTGGGTTCCTCCTGAAGTGTCAGGCAAAGGATTTCCCCCGATGCACTCACTGCCTGACCACAACCACAGGCCTCACCACAAGCTACAGGAAATTTGATGTCTGATTTTTTTTGCTGGTAACTCCTTCCAAACTCCCAACTCGCTCTGCTCTGACAGAGCCACAAAGTGATGATCAGAAAGGTATGTTCAAAAGGACAGTTATCGACAGCATTTTGTCAGATATCCTCAAGACCTGAGGAGCTGCAGTATCTACTCAATAGATATTCATGAACAGGATCTATTTCAGGACA
>NW_008698873.1:0-353 GCF_000695815.1 Acanthisitta chloris
TTGGCTGTGTTAAGGCAGAAACTGTGCTATCATTGTAAAGTGTAAGAGAAAAAGCTGTGCATGAAATGTTTAAGCTCCAGAAGTATCACAAGTGTATTTGAAAGTAAAGTGAGAGGAACAGCAAAGGTTCATGCAGAATATATGTCTCATGTCCTGTGTGACTTCTTAAAAGTGGAACTAGAAGTCTTTAGAACAGATTTCAAAAAGAGCTTTCAAACAAGCAAAAAAACCCACCCCAATCCCACAGCATAGCTCTCTAGCCTGGACAGCTGAATTTTAAAGGCTCATAAATGAATAAACTGTTTGCATTTGTAAATAGCCACCACAGCAGCTGAGGAAGGTGTGTGTAACCT
>NW_008698874.1:0-355 GCF_000695815.1 Acanthisitta chloris
CTCAGACACATGGTTTGCTCCAAGCAGCTGCCAGGAGCTATGGAGCTGTAGCTCAGCTTTGTGCTGAAGTGGGACAGGATGGATCTATCCCCATGTTTAAGGCCAGTCCCATGTTCTCCTGGAGCAGAGCCATCGAGGAAGAGACTTCTCCACTGGCCTCCTCCTCCTCCTGTGCTGGGGGAGCTGTGCTGGTTCCCAACCCTCAGGGCAGGACCTGTAGCCTTCCTCCAACGTCCCTGGCACCGCAGGGCAAAGGGAACCCAAGGGATGATTGTCTGGAGAACTGGCAGGACTGATTGGGGTCATTTGGCACATGGACAAAATGTTCCTACTCCCTGGTTATCCCTCATCCAAC
>NW_008698875.1:0-339 GCF_000695815.1 Acanthisitta chloris
ATTCCAGTGTATAGGCTTTGGTAAACCTGACTAGACAAGCTATGCACAGTTTCAAGCCAAATGAAACTCCAGGACACATCTAGTCAATTAATTTTAGCTCTCCATCCGTCTGCATGATTCAACTGAAACTTGGTTGGAGAGTCTGTGAGACCTTTTCTTAAGTGATTTTTCTAACTAAACTGATGCAACAATGCGGGAAAATGTCACTCTGCCTTCCACTCATCACCTCATTTTTTAGGTCCGGGGGTATGGGGCAAGCAACCAAATCTAGGCCTACCCTGAAAATTACTGGATGATGTTCCTCCTTCCTAGTACCTGTAGCTTCCTGTCTGATGGACT
>NW_008698876.1:0-352 GCF_000695815.1 Acanthisitta chloris
GTAAAAGATTTTGTAGCTGGTGAATGCTCCTGCGCTATGACCATACTTAAGTGCTTAAAGTCCAGTGGATTCTAGCACTGCTCTAAGCAGAAAACTTCACTCCTGTGCAGTGGTGCCTTCTGCTACAAAAATACCACCCTGGTTACTGATGGCTGCTTGTGTTTTACTCCAGTGTTCTTTCCCTTAAGAAAGAGCACTTTGTTTTCCCTAACCAGTCTCCCCAGCTCTGTGCCTGCAGAAATAATTTAAAAATGCAATTCATGACCTTCTACGATGAGGCTACAGCATCGGTGGAGAGGGGCAGAACAACTGACATTGTCAATAAGGATTTATGCAAAGCATTTGACACTGT
>NW_008698877.1:0-355 GCF_000695815.1 Acanthisitta chloris
ATGAAGAACAAGGGGAGGTACTTGATAAATTTTTTGCCTCATTCTTTAGTGATATGACTGACCTTGGCTTTCCTGGTCCTCTGAATTGATGGAGCGCAACTCAGGGAGCAGTGACCTTCCATTTGTGGGCACAAAAATTATAAGGGACCAGTTCTATTAGCAGAAGAAATGTTCATTAGTCCATGGGATTCAACCCAGAGTACTGAGGGTGTGAGTGGATGCTATGGGAGAATGTTCTTGACAGTCAGCCAAAGGTCTTGGAAGGTTGGGAAGGTCCCCACTGCATGGAAAATCTGCCGCTGTCGCTCCAGTTTACTAGAAGGTCATGAGAGGAGGCCCAGGAAACTGCAGACCT
>NW_008698878.1:0-355 GCF_000695815.1 Acanthisitta chloris
CCCCTCCTCTCCCCGTTCGCCCCCACCACCTTTCTCCTTCTCGTTCTCCTCCCCTTCCCGTTTGTGTGCGCTTGTTAACGCTAGCGCTTCCTCTCTGTTCCCACCGTGGGCATTTTTGGCCCGCCCTTCCCCTGTCTGCTCGGCGCCGTTTTGGGGCGCATAGGGCCCTAGTCTGGCCCAGACTTCCTCAGGCTCTGGTCCCTCCTCAGCGGCCCTGGCCTCCTCGGTTAACCCACCCCACAAGGATTTTGCTTGTTTATGTCCCACCATAAGCGGGTCAGGATTCGGGGATGGGGGGGGAACCACCCTCATGCAAATCTTTGTGCTCAGCAGGATTGCCGTCTTTTGGGGGGGG
>NW_008698879.1:0-354 GCF_000695815.1 Acanthisitta chloris
GGAAAAGAGCTGCAGCTTTGACTAAGCCTCAGCCACTACTTGTTTCCCTTGGCAGCCTGGGAAAAATCCACCCTGGGTGACTCCAGCACCAGCTGTGCCTCCACCCTGGTCACTCAGGGATGGCATGGGATAACAAGGAGACTTTTCCAGCTCTGCTCTGCCACTTCCCAAGAGCTCCAGAGCTGTGGGATAAGCACAATAACCACCACCTCCTTCCCAGGAGAGTGGGCAAACCAAAGGCACCTGATGGCAAAGCCAACACTTCCCAAGGCCCTTCAACACTCTTAGGGAAGTCATCACCAAAGGAATCAGGATCCCCCAAGTTGGATTGGGCTGGGGAGAAGGGGGAAAGAG
>NW_008698880.1:0-343 GCF_000695815.1 Acanthisitta chloris
CAAAATGCTCATCCTTCACCAGAAGCATCATTCTTGTCTTGCAGGGTGCCTCCACCCTTGCTCAGATGCACAGGGTAGCAGCTGAAAGACCAGGCTAATTTTAGCTAAATCCTAGAGATTTTAGGAGGGATGAAGCACAGCAGGCAGGACTGCACCAGCCAAGAACCCAGCTGAACAGTGCCTGGGCAGCCTACTCCTTTCTGTAAGCAAAGCAAGTGCTCTGCAAGCAGGGAGGAGCACAAAGGCTCTTCAGCTAACTTGAGAAAGGGATAGGTTTTTGGAAACACTGACAACTCAGGTTTTTAAGCCAAAACAATGAACAAAGGATCTGTTGCTTGTTTGG
>NW_008698881.1:0-355 GCF_000695815.1 Acanthisitta chloris
TACCAGCCACTGCAGGTCCTGGCTGGTGGTGATGGCTGTCACCGTGGGCACGAAGGAGCCTGGCATGTCCCCCAGGGCACTGCACTCCTGTTGGGGGGACACGAGGGTTAGGGGCTGGGGGCACCACGGAGGGGTTGGCAGTGTCACCCCTGCCTGGCACCGCGGCCTGAGGGCATGGCAAGGGTTGTCTGGGCACCGGTAGCCACGTGTGGCACATTCCTGGCACTGGTAGCCACGTTCCTGGCACTGGTAGCCACGTGGCCTGGCACTGGTGTGTGGCACTTTTATGTCCCTGGTATGTCCGTGTGGCACTCGTGTCCCTGGCACCGACAGACAACAACTCCCTGGCATCAAC
>NW_008698882.1:0-355 GCF_000695815.1 Acanthisitta chloris
TGGCCTGGAACACTCCCACAGCTTCTCACTTCAGAAAGGATAAGATTTTTGGGAGCCCAAAACACGTGTGAGTGTGGCAGAAATAGTCTAACCTGATGCTTTCGTAAGCAAAACCCAATCCCATGGAACAGTTGTTTGGTGCAGGATCAGGTGTGACAATAGGTCTTTCCAAACATCAGGAAAAAAAGCCAATGTGGCCTCTTATTGCCAAGGAATGTGCACTTCAGTCAGATTCATTCACTGTGGTTCTGTTATCTTTATATACTGTGTTTTAAAACACCTTGAATTGTACTTGCTTATCTTCCACCTTGAGAAGCAACTCAAGGTAGGCTTGGAGCAATCTGGGCTAGGGGGA
>NW_008698883.1:0-355 GCF_000695815.1 Acanthisitta chloris
TGCAGCCTCTCCATCCTCCCATCCCACAGCCAGCCACCACATGGCCGTCAACGTGGAGGGCACATCCCTGATGGCACATCTGCTGCGCAGCACCATTGGGGTCCTCAACGGCTCATCTGATATCCAAGTGGAGACCTCCAACCTTGGTGAGCCCCTGCTGCTGCTGGGACCCCCCCTAGCCCCATGACCTAGCCCCTCTGCCTGCCTCGGGCAGCTGACAGCAGTGCCCTGTCCCCAGCCTGCCTGCCACAGCCTCGCCGCATGGAAAGGCAGCAGTATGTGAGAACCTGCCTGCCCCTGGTTGTGCTGGCCGTGCTCTGCCTGGTACAGGTGTACCCGTTCCGCCTGCGCCGCG
>NW_008698884.1:0-355 GCF_000695815.1 Acanthisitta chloris
CCTGTGCCACCTGTGCCACCTGTGCCCTCCATCCTGTCCCCCTGTCCTCTCCATCCCCCCATCCCCTCCATCCCCCTGTCCCGGTCCCCCCATCCCACATGTCCCATGTGTCCCACGTATCTCCCGTGTCCCTGTCCCCTCTCCCTGTGTCCCTGTGTCCCAGGTCTCAGGTGTCCCACACGTCTCAGGTGTCTCACACACGTCTCAGGTGTCCCACGTTGTTTCCCCTGTCCCTATTCCCCTATCCCTGTTCCCATACGTGTGTCCCACGTTGTCTGCCCCATCCCTCCTGTCCTCCAGTCCCAAGTTGTCCCCCTGTCCCTCCTGTCCCATGTTGTCCCCCATCCCAGTCCCC
>NW_008698885.1:0-355 GCF_000695815.1 Acanthisitta chloris
CCAGGTCATTCATAGCTTAGAATTCTCAAGTCAATAGGACTTTCCTTGCATTTTATAGCTACCAAAGATACTCATCAAACATAAGATTTTAGGATGATGTGAATAAAATACAAGTAAACTAATGGCCATGACCCAAAATGATACTCGAGGTGTATTACTGACATACAACTAGTATGCACACCTTGTTTTTGTAAAGGTATTAGTTCTTCCCCCTTATTGCAGCAGCACTTCAAACTCAGACCAATGCAGGAGCTTCAGTACATCAGCAATTTAGCAGCTGGAGGATACTTAACCTTTCATCAACTGACAAAACTTTAAACACAAATAAGTAACAAAATTACTAGACACAAACAAG
>NW_008698886.1:0-355 GCF_000695815.1 Acanthisitta chloris
ACCATGGGACAGAGAGGGTTTTAGTTACTTGATCTGATGCTGAGGGGTACTGAGTTTGTGGTGAGGGAATCACTCACCTTCAGTGGATGTCCCTGGCTGAGGGCTAGACCTGATGCCTGGAAGGTGGAAATGGGCAGGGTAAGAGTCTGCAGCTCTCGCAGGTATAGATTGAGCAATTTTAGGCTTTCCTATATCCATCGTCTATCAGCTGTCATTATCAATATATGAATGCCCTGTACAGCTGTGGCTCTGGATTAGATCTGCACCACCATTCTACCCTTTCCATGATGCTAGGGGCAGGAAAGGAGAAGTATGCTTTCCTGTGACTGGGAGGAGTGTCCTTGTGGTAAAGGCT
>NW_008698887.1:0-355 GCF_000695815.1 Acanthisitta chloris
AAAAGCAGCAGTAAGACCATGATAGGGAAAAAAACAACCAAAATTGAATCAATGCCTGGGAGATGAAACCCATCAAATTTAGGAGGAGAATTTTTAAAACATCTTGGAACAAAGATGTTATTAAGGAGAGCTTCAGATCAGAACTGGATTCCTTTCTGAAACACATTCGTTAACCAACAAGTTACTGGTTTCAACACACAGCAACTAGGTGTAATTTCAAATCCTGTGATTTACAATATGAACTCAAAGAGCTTTATTCTAGGAATGAACGTAGTAAATTATTCACTGAAGAAACAACTAGCACAGCTGATGGTGTATTTATTTACCAAGGGATACAGAAGCCTGAGCTAAGTAT
>NW_008698888.1:0-355 GCF_000695815.1 Acanthisitta chloris
TCCAACCCCTCTGCCATGGACAGGGACTGCTTCCTCAATGTTAGCAGCTACCTCTAAAACAGTATTCCTGTCAAATTAAGGTATGATTAAAAAAAATAAAAATCAAAGTACCTGACCCAACTTTATTTTGCTCTAATGCTCCTGATTGCCATGGAAGTGGCACTGAAAAGATCTTGAGTCTTTCCAGTCCCTTGTTGACAAGTGTTTCTGAGGAAGTGCCACTGGTTGATATGATCTGGTGCTTCATTGCTTCATGAATCCCATCCCCTAAGCTCTACAGGTGAGCTAAAAGATAACGGAGATGGTACTTTAACATGAAGGCAGAGATTGTATCATGTACCGGAGAGAAGTACAG
>NW_008698889.1:0-356 GCF_000695815.1 Acanthisitta chloris
GAAAGGCCATAAATGGGATGGAAACACCTCAAACTGGTGAAATTATTTTCTTTCATTTCTTGTTTCCCTATCTCCTGCCTTATCAGTGTCATGCCTTTTTAACTTTTGAAACTCATTTAATGCACATCAAGAGCTGAGCAGTTTTTTTAGGTTAGTGCCTGTGGGCAGAGAAGGACTTTGGCCTGGAAGGACCCATGAATGATCCACCCACATCTCTGTGGTGTTTTCATTAACCCTTGAGACATGTGAACCCTTTGCTGAAGTTGGATGATTCTGTGGATGTGGAAGAGGCAAACGCAGATGTCCCTGACAGCTACCTGCTCTGCATCTGTGAAAATGGAGAGAGCCTCAAAGAC
>NW_008698890.1:0-356 GCF_000695815.1 Acanthisitta chloris
TCTGGGGGTCCCTGTAGGTTTTTTGGGGTCCCCCCAAACTTGTTCCCCCCTCCCCAGCAATGCAACGACGTGGGGCTCATGGCCTACCTGGGCACCATCACCAAAACCTGCAACACCATGAACCAGTTTGTCAACAAATTCAACGTCCTCTACGACCGTCAGGGCATCGGGCGCCGCATGCGAGGGCTCTTCTTCTAGGGGGGCAAACTGGAGACCCCCGGGGAAAACTGGGGACCCCCCCGGGGGTGGTAGACCCCCAGTCTGGGGGCTCAGCACCAACTGTCCTCAATAAAGTAAAAAAACTAATTTATTGGCCAAAAATATCCAACTCTGAACAGCAAACTGGGAGGGTTGGG
>NW_008698891.1:0-356 GCF_000695815.1 Acanthisitta chloris
CCTTCCAGGCCCTCAGCACCTCCTGCTCCCGCCCAGCGATGGCCTCCGCGTTGTCCCCGGCATAGAGGGTCCTCAGCTGAGCTGCTCCTTCTTGGAGCTGCCTCACTTGGGTCACCAAGACCTCCACGTCGTGCTCGAAGGCGCCCAACGCCCTCTGCAAGGCGCCGGCCGAGCTCCTTCCCTCACGCGCCGCCAGCTCCGGCAGACGCTGCCTCTTCTCCTCGATCTGCCCCAAAACCTCTTTGCAGTCATTGAAGAACTTGTGAAGCTCATGAGACGCTGCCAACATCTGAGCCCTGGTCTCCATGAGCTCCAGGAGGTCAGCCCAGGCTTCGTTGACGCCGTCCTTCCACTCG
>NW_008698892.1:0-341 GCF_000695815.1 Acanthisitta chloris
CACAAAATGTTCATAAATTCAATTCTGACTGCACTGTTTTCCCCCACTTTTATCACTCCCAGAGACTTGCCACCCATCAGATCTGCCAGCTCAGCTGCTTAAATGAGCAGGGTCTGACCTGCTCCAGCTGAAAGAGGATCTGAGGGAACTTTGGCAATGCACTGACTTTTCCAAAATAGTGATCAGTTAGTGTTTATTGGATTAATAATTAACATGACCGTACTCTTGCAAGTATTCAATTTTTATTGCTAATTCCAATTTGATAGTTTTGTCTTGGTAAACAAACAGACTCTTTGTTTGCCAGTCTCACTTTCCCAATGTCTGCAACTTCCTTTGTTGAC
>NW_008698893.1:0-356 GCF_000695815.1 Acanthisitta chloris
GGTACCCCTCAGTGCCACGGCTGGGGGGCACCTCCCCCTGCCCCCCTGCGCCCAGCCATGCTCACCCCAGCTGGTGAACTCCCACTTCATCTCCACGTAGAAGTCCTGGGCCTGTGGAGAGCAGTGGGATCAGGAGAAGCCCATGGGCAGCATCCCAGCACAGCTCCAGCAGCGCCCGCTGGAGCAAAGTACCTTGCGCAGCTTCTCCAGCAGGACAGGGATCCCAGCCAGGCGCTTGATGGCTCTCTGGTAGTCACGGTAGCGCAGGACCAGCTGCACCAGCTCCAGGTCACGAGTGCTCACAGCCTCCTGCAGGACTGTGGGGCAGAGGGGCAGTGCCCAGGGCCACGGCACGG
>NW_008698894.1:0-356 GCF_000695815.1 Acanthisitta chloris
TCAAACTTCTTCTTCATTTGCTATTAGTAACAAGATATATTACATGGGATCTTATCCTGTCCAATGCCAATGTGGGAAAACAAAAAAGCCACCCTATCATAAGAAAGTGCTCATGGTTTCTACATAATACTGCAAACAAAATTAGGAAAAGTTATTCCCTAAAGAAAATGCAAGAAAGTGAGTTCAGGCCCTGGTACACTTTAAAAAAAACACCACAACACAAACAATGCTGGTAAGAAACTGAACAATTCTATCCATCCAGCTCTGTGCTATTAGGCATACTTCGAGGCACTGTTCAAACCATCTTTCCTTCCCTCACCTCCTCCCTTAAGGATAATACTGACATCAGAATCACA
>NW_008698895.1:0-341 GCF_000695815.1 Acanthisitta chloris
CCATTCCAACTCCTATAATTCTGTGATTCCAGGAGAGGAATGCTCATGGAATTGGCAATGAGCTGGAGATTTAAGCAAAGCCACGTTTATCATTTTGCTTGTTTTTTAAAGCACTTTTCACAGGCGTGCTGCACACTGAGCATATCTGGATCCGTGGGACATAGTGTGTTTTTATTGACTATTATTTTTTTTACTTATTTGGGATGGGAAGCACATTTTAGGGGGAATTTATTCAGAGACGTGGCCTCAGCTAGATCAACCTGTGCTCCAGAGGCTTATCTGAGGGAATGCCTGAGCAGGGCAGGGGCTGTGTTTATGTGCAGGGTCTGTGTGCGTGTAGG
>NW_008698896.1:0-356 GCF_000695815.1 Acanthisitta chloris
TGATGGTTCTCTGTTCCAGCTTGCTCAAAATGTTTTTAAATTGGTTAACAATGTAGCTAAATTTGTTGTAAACAATAAAGGAATGTTTTCTCTGATGGTTAGTGCAGAACTGAAAGCTCTGTGAGCTGTTTGGATTTTATTTGAGAGTGGGAAAAATGAGGATGTGTCTGCTGTATGTCCTTCATAGCTGAGTATGTAAGCTTTCAGATAACAAATTTAAAGAAAGCAATACACACACACACATTCTGTTTCTCTATTGCCTACTGATTTCCTGGTTTTCTTCCTTGAATTTCATAATAGTTAAAATACTGTTAATCAGAAATAAGATGCAATTGGTGCCTAGGTGGCACTCAGGG
>NW_008698897.1:0-356 GCF_000695815.1 Acanthisitta chloris
TGATTGTGTCTGGTGCAAGAAGGCCAAGGCCTGTAGGAAATAGATGTTGCCAAAACTCAGCAGCACTCAGCAGTTGTTTAAATTAAGAGTGCTCACTCATTAATCACAAGCAGTGAAGTTCTGAGTAAGATGGCATGTAATTAAGGGCAATAATACACTTTCGCCTTTGGAAAAGGTGCCAACCAAAAGGTGCCTTTTGTTCCAAGCAGGTAAGAAACCTCTGATCTGGCCAATGGCACCCGTCTGCATTGCTTCTTACTTTAGGACATGAACACCAAGAGGAAATTATGTGGAAAGTGCTGCTCATTAACATGTAAAAAAGTATGGGTTTTGAATTTCTGTGCAAATTGTGCAAG
>NW_008698898.1:0-356 GCF_000695815.1 Acanthisitta chloris
TTCAGTAAAGAATATTACTGATCCAAGTAGCTCTTTAAGTTAGACATTATATTGTGGTCAAAACTATAATAATAGCCTTTATCTACCTTCATGTGCTATAAGGAACTGCTAAAGGATGACGTTTTGAGTGGACCTAGAGGAGAGCAACAGTGTTCTTGGAAAGATTCTCATACTCCTGTCCAGTTGGAAAGAAGAAGGTGAGTGTGAGATGAAAACATACACCAAGTCCTAGACTTGCTTATAGCTTTTGTGCTCCTATGGGAAAGCTATAAAAGCCTTTTCTACTTGAAGCTTTTTAGCAAGTTTTGTAAGGAGCTTTCACCAACACTAAATTTCTTGTTGAAATCTGTTGGATA
>NW_008698899.1:0-356 GCF_000695815.1 Acanthisitta chloris
AACCCCCCTGGGGACAGGGGAGGGGACAATCCCTCCCCAACTCCTCTTTGGGGGTGTCTAAGGGGATTCCTCACATCGTGTCATCCCTCCCCTCCCTCCAGGTGGGTTTGGGGGGGCTTAGAAATTTTTTTGGGGGGGGTTGGTGGTTTTCTAAGGTGTGTTTTTAGCTGGGGGAGGGTCTCGTGGTCTCCCCCCCTGTGTCCCTTGTGTGTTTCCTGTGTCACTCCCTGTGTCCCCAAATCCCTTACCCTGATCTCCCCCAGGGTTTGATTCCAATAAATGGTCAATTTTCAGGAGCTGCTGTTAGGTTGGTTTTTTTTGAGGGGGGGCAGTTCACTCCCAGTATAGCCCAGTTC
>NW_008698900.1:0-356 GCF_000695815.1 Acanthisitta chloris
TTGTTTGAATAATTTTAAGGAGAAGGAAGTGTGGGGAACATTTATTTTTGAGTGACAGTAAACCTGCCTTTATTTGTTCATTGTAGAGCCTCACTAAATTCTTGCTGTTAGCTCCTAGAAGCTTTAAGCTGATTTCTGCATGGCTGGCTCTGCATATGCAACAGACGTGAATGCAAAATGGAAGTCTTAAAAAAATTATCCCCCAAAATGTGCTCCAAGTTTCTTAGCACATTCCTTGAATCTCATTGCTAACTTTTTCACTTCAGCAGTTTTCAAATGCATTTTTTGCAAATTTCAAATAAGAGAAACTGAAAGACTTTCTCTTCTGAACACTACTGATCCTTGGTGCTCCTGTA
>NW_008698901.1:0-356 GCF_000695815.1 Acanthisitta chloris
TGTTCTGAGATGAGCCAGAGGAATGGCCAGAGCACGGACTAAAAAGGAGATGGATTTTCACAGAAAATGACCCTCCAAGAGGAGAAAGGTGATTTTCCTGAACCAGTTGGTCCTGGAGACATTTTGCAGGCTTCACTCTCCTTCCTGTGAGGAATGACCAGCTTCACTGGGACAAGGGTCTTGCCTGCCCTGAGGTGAGACCTTGTCTCAGGAATGGCATGGGGCCTTTCCTCTTAGAAAAAACCAAGAGGTCTCTGTTCTCTACACAGTAGAGTATCTTCAGAGCTGGTGTTTTTATCCAGGAAAAGGACACTACTCCTGGCAAGCTGGTGTTGGCAGGACAGAAGCCACACCAG
>NW_008698902.1:0-356 GCF_000695815.1 Acanthisitta chloris
GCACATTTGCTATGTAATCTGTTTTAACAAGACAGTTTTATGTTTTGTGGTTTACCGATTTCTTTTCTCTTTTACAGAAATGACTTCGTACAGAGCTTTCTCACAATCCTTTTTTCTATATACCTTATTGCCTTAGGACGAATATTTAACCAGCGTTCTCCAGCCTGGCTTCGAAATGTCGCTGTGCACATCTTCGCACAAGGACTTCTCCCAGCTGCTGCCGCTCCTGGACGTCGGATGCAGCAGGCCCGAAGTGAAGAGCTCTCCTGGCGGTGCCACCTCTCCCGCTCCCTACAGCTGCGCCCAGTCCTCGCCGGCAGCGCAGCCTGGCACGGCCTGGCTGGGATCGCCGCGCG
>NW_008698903.1:0-356 GCF_000695815.1 Acanthisitta chloris
TAGGGTTTGGGAACAGCACTGGGACTGAGACCAGCATAGGAATCAGGACAGACACCTGGACAGAGACCGAGGATTGGGATGGGATAGGGAGACAATCTCTGCCTGGTCCCTTTGGGGGACACTGAATCCCTGCCAGGTCCTTCCACGAGGGTTGGGGGTCTCTGCTGTGTCTCTGGGTGGGGGGAAAGGTGGGGAAGGACCATCCCCTCCGGAGCATCCCAGCTGGATCCCTCCTGATCCCACAGCAGCTTGGCCATGGCAAACCATCTGCGCTTCGTGGGTCGCACCGTGATGGTGCAGAACAGCAATGTGGATGCAGCCTACAGTGTCCTCAACAGGTGAGGGGATCCAGGGGG
>NW_008698904.1:0-356 GCF_000695815.1 Acanthisitta chloris
AAAAAACATGTTAATATTGGGCAGTGTGTCCAGCTGCTTCATTCCAGCTTGTACTAGGTAAGCTACCATTATAAAGAGGCAATGAAATATGAAAACTACACCAAACATTTATTTGAAAGTAAGATAAGATGGAGCAGCATGCATACTGAGGGGTATTAGTGCAGGAAAAGGTGAGACCTTAAAGACGACAGTATTTGTAAGAGGGTTCCTGAAAAACTAGATAGGGGTTTCAGTAAGAAGTGTATGAATAAAGTCCACATGCTGAGGGAAAAGAGCAACTCACAGGCTGCAGATGCCTTCAGATCTAATGGCTGCAGTAAGAGGAATGCTATTGTGTCTGTCATATTGGCACACAA
>NW_008698905.1:0-356 GCF_000695815.1 Acanthisitta chloris
CTCTTCTCCAGGCTGACCAACCCAACGTGGGGCATCCAACAACTGTTTAGTTTTCTCAAGGAGTCCAATCTCAGGTGACAAGAAATTTCAGCATAAGAATTTGGTTTTTAGAAACTCTGAAATGATCCCTGCAGTCTCTACTCTGGCAAAGTTCCCATCAGAAAACTTACTACTTCTTTGGTCAATATAATGTTAGAAAGAGTGAATATTTTTATTTAATCCAAGTCCAACACCTGCTGTGTAACATAAGTAAGCAGAGTCTTACAGCTGAGCAGAAGTTTCCTTAGGGTAGCAGTGCAGGTTAGAAAGGTTCATCAAAGGCAATGCCTGAACATCAGTGCTTTCATGTGTCTGTC
>NW_008698906.1:0-356 GCF_000695815.1 Acanthisitta chloris
CCTGGGAATGGTCTCCTAGCAACAGTCTCTAAGCAATCAACCCTACTGATTCCCTAGCAACAACCTCCTGGAAATCTGCCTGGCAACATCTTCCTTGGCAACAGCTCCTGCCTGACAACGGTTCCCTAGCAACGGGATCAGCATCCTGCTCAGCATCCACAGTTGCCTGGCAACCACATCCAGCAGTGGTACCCAGCAAACAACAGCCTGACAACGGTTCCCTGGCAACAGGACCTGCATGGCAACGGTTCCCTAGCAACGGGAGCTGGGGATGCTTGCCTAGCAACGCTCCCTAGCAACCATCTCCTAGCAACCATCTCCTAGCAACCACCCCCTCCCCTTTTTCCTGGGCTCAG
>NW_008698907.1:0-357 GCF_000695815.1 Acanthisitta chloris
TGGTTTTCAGCACTGCCAACCACAAGACACTATTGTGCCATATAAAGAGGTCACAGAAATCCAAAGACTGCGATGACATTGTTCAAATTCCCTCTGGAGGAAGGAATTAATGAGCGCTGGTGAGAAATCTCAGCACCTCCAATGAATCCCTTGTTTATAGAGGATTTCATGCTGATCCTCACCAGCATCTGGTTAGATGAGAGCATCAGGAGCCAGCAATTACATCACAGCCCCATCTGTTTGTTGTGTTTTGGTTTAGGTTTCTGGTTCAGGTTTTGTTTGGGGTTTGTTTGGTTTGGGGTTTTGTAGTAGTTTGTTTGGGAGCGGTTGGAGTTTTGTTTTGTTTGTTTGTGGGGG
>NW_008698908.1:0-357 GCF_000695815.1 Acanthisitta chloris
CTGAGCACTCTCTCTGGAAAAAATCTTGTCCTCGTATCTAACCTAAAAGGCACTGAAGGCTGCCAGAAGGAGATCCTGGTGATCCACCCTCTGTGCCTGAATTAAGGTGGATGGGATCTAACTCAGCAGATTTAGTAGTTTGCTTGGGTGGGGATAAAGCTTTCATTAGGTATGGAAATTCAGGTATGGATTTGAACAGTCTTTTGAATGCCTGGGCTCTGTCTGCCTGTTTTATCCCGTGGCTGCTCTTTGCTGGCCTAACAGAAGTATCACTGGGCAAAGAAGAGGGGAAAGGTTTGTGGAGTAAGGCAGGATGCACATTTGAAAGATACCTACTTCAACTGCACCTGCAATGGT
>NW_008698909.1:0-357 GCF_000695815.1 Acanthisitta chloris
TGTTTTAACAAGCATCCACCAACCTTATTGGCTATTTATTTAAACCAATAATTTATGCTTTTTTATAAAAAGCAGCATATTGAAAAGGGTGGAGGGAAGTCTCCATATAGCCCAAAAGAAATTACTTCTCAGCCCAGCCATTAAGCACTTTTTAAGAGAAAAGAAACATGTCCTGGCTGCTCACTTGGAGGGCAAGCTGTTCATGGCCTGTCTGGTGTGATCCTTCTGGTTAATGTTCTATTATTGTGCTTCCTCACTGGCCCTAGGGAGTTTGTAAACAAAACATTCAAGATCTTGAAGCCGCAGACTATTTTATAGTATTAAAGAGGGTAGTAGTATTGAGTGTTTCCCCACACC
>NW_008698910.1:0-357 GCF_000695815.1 Acanthisitta chloris
ATTCCTGCACCCTAATCAAGTTTAGATAGAAAAAAGTGCAAAGAAAATGTTCTAGTACTGTCATACACAGTCTTTCACAGCATGAAACAGCATTTTAGACTCCTACGGAAGTATAAAAAAAATAAAAAAAAGATTCAGATTATTTTTTCAGTTCAGATAGCAGCTGAACTTTAAATCACTCGTCTAAGTTCTACCAATCTCCTATGTAAAACATTAAACTGCTTTCTGGGATCTGGCCTCTATTACCCAAGCAGATCCATTGCCTTACTTCAGATTTTACTGGAACTATTTTAAAAATAAATAATTACACATAGTCTCTGTCTACACTAATGACTGCATCCATCTTAAGTGGGATAT
>NW_008698911.1:0-357 GCF_000695815.1 Acanthisitta chloris
TTCTGCACTTTTGAGAGTTTTATTCAGGATAGTTTTCCCACACAGTATCATGCTACACACTCACACTAACCAGAGCAGGTTGGGAGCCACCAGGAACCAAGCATAGCATATGCAATAGCCCCTCTGGGCAACCCTGACATCACCTCACCTCCTCTCCCTTGTTTCAGGATGCTCAGTTGCATCCAGCACCAGGAATTAAGGGGCTCAGTGATTTATGCCTCATTTCATAGCAAAACTCAAATTCTGTGCTGAACAAGAGCCAGGACAGAGTCAGATTTCTTTCTAGGGGCTGCCAAAGAGTTACTGCAGAGCAGAGTCTGAGTGTTCGGTGCTCTCCAGCTTGCTCAGGAAGAGAAA
>NW_008698912.1:0-357 GCF_000695815.1 Acanthisitta chloris
GCAGGAGGCAGTTGAGAGGCCAGAAGTTTGTCAGAATTGCCAGCTAGCTTCCTCAGTTCTTGGTAATTTCTCCTTCACTCTGTAATGCTTCTCTCCAGTGGAGACTTTACTTTGATCTGAAAAGACACTTGAGAAGGCTGTAGTCCTAGTCCTCCATCCCCACTTGCCTCTGTCATTAAAAGTCCACTTGATAGCTTTGCTGGCTGCTCCATTGCCTGCACAGCTCTCTTAGCACATTCACTACTAGGGGAGCTGCTGGGTTAGCAAATCCAGGAGGGAGGGAATGAAGGATGGGTTTTGCAGTAAAGCTACAGACATACTTCTGCTCAAACACCGTGGGTTATCATTGTTACCATG